>NC_091311.1:15909235-15959235 GCF_038502225.1 Cherax quadricarinatus | reverse complement strand
GTCTGGATGTTCAGTATCTTTTTGTCCCCTTTAGGTGGTGTGCCTGACAATGTAAGTTATAGCATTATCTTTCCTGAACTGAAGAGCGACACATTTCAGGGTGGAAAAACTTACAGGAAGAAAGGTTGCATTCTTATACTGTCACGTGGGCACGACATTTTCTGAGGTGGTCAAAGTTGTTTGGGTGTTTGATAAGGGCACCTAAAATCTAGACAGAGGATCACTTACTTTCGAACGAATCCGGTCGGTAATTTTTGGACTAGCTCGTGAAAGGACTACCGAAATATTATTTAACAGAGTAATACGTGATTATTTTGATACAAAAAGTATAATTTGAGTGTTGGAGAAACCAGTGAATAGGTGACCAGAGACAACAAGTATAAGGAAACATGCCTAATGTTTCCACCCTTGCCTGGAATCTAACCACGAATTCTCAGTATGTGAAGCGAGAGCTTTGCCTATCAGGCCATAGGCCACCCTAAGTGCAATAAAGCACCTCAGATACTGGGAACAGTTGAAGTCCCTTAATATTTTTTCTTGGAAGGCACGCGAGAAAGATGCATCATAATATACACTTGGAAAATTCTAGAGGGCCTAGGCCTAAATCTGCACTCAGAAATCACTCTTTACAAAAACAAAAGACTAGGTAGGTGGTACAACATCCCTCCAATAAAAAACAGGGGTATCATTAGTACACTAAGAGACAACACAGTATCAGGGGCCCAAAACTGTTCAACTGCCTCTAATAGAACCTTAGATGTGTTCAAGAGAGCTGGACAGGTACGTAAAGTCAGAAACTGATCAGCCTGGCTGTGGTTCATACGTTGGTTTGCGTGCAGCCGACAGTAACAGCCTAGTTGATCAGGCTCTGATCCAGAGTGAGGCCTGGTCGTGGACCGGGCCGAGGGGGCACTGACCCCCGGAACACCCATGTATACCATCGCTACACCTGTACTTGTGCATAATATTACCAACTTGATGGGTAAAACATAAATGCTTGACTTGGGAGTATTTAGTGTTAAAACGTTTCGCCTATTTGGTAGGCATCAGTCAGATGCAAAAGAGAATAAATTGGAAGAAGCAGTAGTGGCAGCAAGGTAAAGATGTCATCAGTCCAACCTTTTACAAAGTTGTTGAGGTGGTCAGTCCCTAAGCCTGGAGGAGTGCTCAGCTGGTATCACTTCTAGCAGCTTAAAATAACAGTATATATAGGCGGAGAGTGTGGTGTTAGACACTAACATATTATTATTGCCTATACCAATTCAGGTATAGGTAATAATAATATATCTTTTATTTCTACAAGTGCTGTTATGTACAGCATTTCTGGCAAATTAAGTCAGTTTGTCCCAGGATGCCACCCACACAAGTCGACTGACACACAGGTATGCATTTTACTGATGGGTGAACAGGGGCAGCAGGTGTCTTATGTAAACACGTCCCAAATGTTTTCCAGCCGCACCGGAGGATATTCGAAATCCTGACCTCAGTGTGTGAGCTGAGTGCGCTGGCAATGATCTGTACAGGACACCCTAAACTGTGCTATGAAGATATTTAATTTTCAGCCAACGTCATTTAAACTAATATAACGCTTCTTAGCTAAATTATATATATATATATATATATATATATATATATATATATATATATATATATATATATATATATATATATATGTCGTGCCGAATAGGCAGAACTTGCGATCTTGGCTTAAATAGCAACGTTCATCTTGCCATATAGGACAAGCGAAAATTTGTGTATGCAATAATTTCGCCAAAATCATTCTGAACCTAACGAAAAAAATATATGTCACTGTGTTTGTTTAGTATTAAATTATTGTAAACAAATCTAAAATATATTTAGTTGGGTTAGGCTAAAATAAATTGTTCTTTTTATAATAAGGTTAGGTAAGTTTTCTAAGATTCTTTTGGTGCAAAATTAGAAATTTTTACATTAACATTAATGAAAAAAATTTATCTTTAAACGTATAAGAGAAAATTTTAGAGCGGACTTAATTTTAAATGAGTTCTTGCTAACTGACCAGTTTTACATATTCGGCACGACATATATATATATATATATATATATATATATATATATATATATATATATATATATATATATGTCGTGCCGAATAGGCAGAATTTGCGATCTTGGCTTAAATAGCAACGTTCATCTTGCCATATAGGACAAGTGAAAATTTGCGTATGCAATAATTTCGCCAAAATAATTCTGAACCTAACGAGAAAAATATTTTTCATTGTGTTTATTTAGTATTAAATTAATGTAAACAAATTTAAAATATATTTAGTTGGGTTAGGCTAAAATAAATTGTTCTTGTTATAATAAGGTTAGGTAAGTTTTCTAAGATTCTTTTGGTGCAAAATTATAAATTTTTCCATTAACATTAATGAAAAATATATATCTTTAAACGTATAAGAGAAAATTCTAGAAAGGACTTAATTTTAAATGAGTTCTTGCTAATTGACCAGTTTTACATATTCGGCACGACATATATATATATATATATATATATATATATATATATATATATATATATATATATATATATATATATATATATATATATATATATATATATATATATATATATATATAACAAGTCGACCGTCTCCCACCGAGGCAGGGTGACCCAAAAAGAAAGGAAATCCCCAAAAAGAAAATACTTTCATCATCATTCAACACTTTCACATCACACATAATCACTGTTTTTGCAGAGGTGCCCAGAATACAACAGTTTAGAAATATATACGTATAAAAATACACAATATACCCCTCCAAACTGCCAATATCCCAAACCCTTCCTTTAGAGTGCAGGCATTGTACTTCCCATTTCTAGGACTCAAGTCCAATTATATAAAATAATCGGTTTCCCTGAATCCCTTCACTAAATACTACCCTGCTCACACTCCAACAGATCGTCAGGTCCCAAATACCATTCGTCTCCATTCACTCCTATCTAACATGCTCACGCACGCCTGCTGGAAGTCCAAACCCCTCGCCCACAACACCTCCTTTACCCCATCCCTCCAACCTTTTCGAGGACGACCCCTACCCCACCTTCCTTCCGCTACAGATTTATACGCTCTCCACGTCATTCTACTTTGATGCATTCTCTCTAAATGACCAAACCACCTCAACAAACCCTCTTCAGCCCTCTGACTAATACTTTTATTAACTCAACACCTTCTCCTAATTTCCACACTCCGAATTTTCTACATAATATTTACACTACACATTGCCCTTAGACAGGACATCTCCACTGCCTCCAACCGCCTCCTCGCCCCAGCATTTACAACCCAAGCAGAAATAATAGGAAGACCAAAACGAGTCCTTGGTTTACCCGAAGGTGTAGGGAGGCAAAAACTAAGTGCAACAGAGAATGGAAAAGGTACAGGAGGCATAGGACCCAGGAAAACAAGGAGATTAGTAGAAGAGCCAGAAACGAGTATGCACAGATAAGGAGGGAGGCCCAGCGACAGTATGAAAACGACATAGCATCGAAAGTCAAATCTGACCCGAAACTGCTGTATAGCCACATTAGGAGGAAGACAACAGTCAAGGACCAGGTGATAAGGCTGAGGAAAGAAGGTGGAGAACTCACAAGAAACGATCAAGAGGTATGTGAGGAGCTCAACACGAGATTTAAGGAAGTATTTACAGTAGAGACAGGAAGGACTCTGGGGGGACAGACCAGATGGGGACACCAGCAAGGAATACACCAACAAGTGTTGGACGACATACATACAGATGAGGAGGAGGTGAAGAAACTGCTAAGGGACATCGATACCTCAAAGGCAATGGGACCGGACAACATCTCCCCGTGGGTCCTTAGAGAGGGAGCAGATATGTTGTGCGTGCCACTTACCACAATCTTCAACACATCCCTGGAAACTGGGCAACTACCTGAGGTATGGAAGACGGCAAATGTAGTTCCCATTTTTAAAAAAGGAGACAGAAAAGAGGCACTAAACTATAGACCTGTGTCATTGACGTGTATAGTATGCAAAATTATGGAGAAGATTATCAGGAGGAGAGTGGTGGAGCACCTGGAACGGAACAGGAGTATAAATGCCAACCAGCACGGATTCACGGAAGGCAAATCCTGTGTCACAAACCTTCTGGAGTTTTATGATAAAATAACAGAAGTAAGACAAGAGAGAGAGGGGTGGGTTGATTGCATCTTCTTGGACTGCAAGAAGGCCTTTGACACAGTTCCTCACAAGAGATTAGTGCAGAAGCTAGAGCATCAGGCGCATATAACAGGAAGGGCACTGCAATGGATCAGAGAATACCTGACAGGGAGGCAACAACGAGTCATGGTACGTAATGATGTATCACAGTGGGCACCTGTGACGAGCGGGGTCCCACAGGGGTCGGTCCTAGGACCAGTGCTATTTTTGGTATATGTGAACGACATGACGGAAGGGTTAGACTCAGAAGTGTCCCTGTTTGCAGATGATGTGAAGTTAATAAGGAGAATTAAATCTGATGAGGACCAGGCAGGACTTCAAAGAGACCTGGACAGACGGGACACCTGGTCCAGCAAATGGCTTCTCGAATTTAATCCTGCCAAATGCAAAGTCATGAAGATAGGGGAAGGGCACAGAAGACCACAGACAGAGTATAGGCTAGGTGGCCAAAGACTGCAAACCTCACTCAAGGAGAAAGATCTTGGGGTGAGTATAACACCGAGCATGTCTCCGGAAGCACACATCAATCAGATAACTGCTGCAGCATATGGGCGCCTGGCAAATCTGAGAACAGCATTCCGATACCTTAGTAAGGAATCATTCAAGACACTGTACACCGTGTATGTCAGGCCCATACTGGAGTATGCAGCACCTGTTTGGAACCCGCACTTGATAAAGCACGTCAAGAAACTAGAGAAAGTACAAAGGTTTGCGACAAGGTTAGTTCCAGAGCTAAGGGGAATGTCCTATGAAGAAAGATTAAGGGAAATCGGCCTGACGACACTGGAGGACAGGAGGGTCAGGGGAGACATGATAACGACATATAAAATACTGCGTGGAATAGACAAGGTGGACAAAGACAGGATGTTCCAGGGAGGGGACACAGAAACAAGAGGCCACAATTGGAAGTTGAAGACACAAATGAGTCAGAGAGATAGTAGGAAGTATTTCTTCAGTCATAGAGTTGTAAGGCAGTGGAATAGCCTAGAAAATGACGTAGTGGAGGCAGGAACCATACACAGTTTTAAGACGAGGTTTGATAAAGCTCATGGAGCGGGGAGAGAGAGGGCCTAGTAGCAACCGGTGAAGAGGCGGGGCCAGGAGCTAGGACTCGACCCCTGCAACCACAAATAGGTGAGTACAAATAGGTGAGTACCCATATAAGAGTGTTGGTACTATTATATTTTCATATATTCCCTTCTTTGCCTCCATAGATAACATTTTTTGCCTCCACATATACCTCAATGCACCACTCACCTTTTTTCCCTCATCAATTCTATGATTAACCTCATCCTTCATAAATCCATCCGCTGACACGTCAACTCCCAAATATCTGAAAACATTCACTTCTTCCATACTCCTCCTCCCCAATTTCATATCCAATTTTTCTTCATCTAAATCATGTGATACCCTCATCATCTTACTCTTTTCTATGTTCACTTTCAACTTTCTACCTTTACACACACTCCCAAATTCGTCGCTTAACCTTTGCAATTTTTTCTTTAGAATCTCACATAAGCACAGTATCATCAGCAAAAAGTAACTGTGTCACTTCCCACTTTGTATTTAATTCCCCATAATTTAATTCCACCCCTCTCCCGACCACCCTAGCATTTACTTCTTTTACATCCCCATCTATAAATATATTAAACAACCATGGTGACATTACACATCCCTGTCTAAGACCTACTTTTACCGGGAAATAGTCTCCCTCTCTTCTACACACCCTAACCTGAGCCTCACTATCCTCATAAAAAGTCTTTACAGCATTTAGTAACTTACCACCTATTCCATATACTTGCAACATCTGCCACATTGCTCCCCTATCCACTCTATCATACGCTTTTTCTAAATCCATAAATGCAATAAAACTTCCCAACCTTTATCTAAATACTGTTCACATATATGCTTCAATGTAAATACTTGACCTAAACATCCCCTACCCACTCTAAAACCTTGCTCATCCGCAATTCTACATGCTGTCTTACCTCTAATTCTTTCAATAATAACCCTACCATACACTTTTCCTGGTATACTCGGTAAACTTATTCCTCTATAATTTTTACAATCTCTTTTGTCCCCCTTCCCTTTATATAAAGGGACTATACACGCTCTCCGCCAATCCCTAGGTACCTTCCCCTCTTTCATACATTTATTAAACAAAAGTACCAACCACTCCAACACTAAATCCCCCCCTGCTTTTAACATTTCTGTCATGATCCCATCAGTTCCAGCTGCTTTACCCCTTTCATTCTACGTAATGCCTCACGCACCTCCCCCACACTCACATCCTGTTCTTCTTCATTCCTAAAAGATGGTATACCTCCCTGGCCAGTGCATGAAATTACCGCCTCCCTTTCTTCGTCGATTTTTAAAAGTTCCTCAAAATGTTCTCGCCATCTACCCAATACCTTCATCTCCCCATATACTAACTCCCCTACTCTGTTTTTAACTGACAAATCCATTCGTTCCCTAGGCTTTCTTAACTTGTTTAACTCACTCCAATTTTATTTTTATTTTCATTAAAATTTCTTGACAGTGCCTCTCCCACTCTATCATCTGCTCTCCTTTTGCACTCTCTCACCACTCTCGTCGCCTTTCTTTTACTCTCCACATACTCCACTCTTCTTATAACACTTCTGCTTTGTAAATACCTCTCATAAGCTACCTTTTTCTCTTTTGTCACACCCTTTACTTCATCATTCCACCAATCACTCCTCTTTCCTCCCGCACCCACCCTCCTATAACCACAAACTTCTGCCCCACATTCTAATACTGCATTTTTAAAACTATTCCAACCCTCTTCAACCCCCCCACTACTCATAGTTGCACCATCCCACCTTTCTGCCAATAGTTGCTTATATTTCACCCGAACTTCCACCTCTCTTAGTTTATACACTTTTACCTCCCTCTTACTTGTTATTGCCATTTTCCTCTTATCCCATCTACCTCTTACTCTAACTGTAGCTACAACTAGATAATGATCCGATATATCAGTTGCCCCTCTATAAACATGTACATCCTGGAGCCTACCCATCAACCTTTTATCCACCAATACATAATCTAATAAACTACTTTCATTACGTGCTACATCATACCTTGTATATTTATTTATCCTCTTTTTCATAAAATATGTATTACTTATTACCAAACCTCTTTCTACACACAGCTCAATTAAAGGCTCCCCATTTTCATTTACCCCTGGCACCCCAAATTTACCTACTACTCCCTCCACAACATTTTTACCCACTTTAGCATTAAAATCCCCAACCACAAGTGCTCTCACACTTGGTTCAAAACTCCCCACGCATTCACTCAACATTTCCCAAAATCTCTCTCTCCTCTATACTTCTCTCTTCCCCAGGTGCATATACGCTTATTATAATCCACTTCTCACATCCAACCTTTATTTTACTCCACATAATCCTTGAATTAATACATTTATACTCCCTCTCTTCCTGCCATAGCTTATCCTTCAACATTATTGCTACTCCTTTATTCCTCTCCATTGAAACTCTCCCACCCCCTTCAGCTTTGTTTCACTTTAAGCCAGGATATCCAGATTCTTCTCATTCATAACATTCACAATCATCTCTTTCTTATCATTTGCACAACATCCATGCACATTCAGACTTCCCACTTTGATAATTTTCTTATTATTATTCTTTTTAGTAATTATTACAGGAAAAGGGGTTACTAGCCCATTGTTCCCGGCATTTTAGTTGACTTTTACAACATGCATGGCTTACGGAGGAAAAATTCTTATTCCACTTCCCCATGGATATTAAAGGAAAAGTAATAAGACCAAGAACTATTAAGATAAAATCAAAGAAAACTCAGATGAGTGTGTATAAATAAACATGTACATGTATGTGTAGTGTGACCTAAGTGTAAGTAGAAGCAGCAAGACGTACCTGTAATCTTGCATATTTATGAGACAGACAAAAGACACCAGCAATCCTACCATCACGTAAAACAATTACAGGCTTTCGCTTTACGCTCACTTGGCAGGATGGTAGTACCTCCCTGGGTGGCCAAGACTCGACCCTACAAAACTTATACCTCCTCCTGAGACAGCACAATGTACGCATTGCCTTACCACTTAAGCCAGCGATCCTGGCCTGCCGCAGTTTGGTAAATGATTTAAAATCACTTGTTTCGTGATTTCATTACTATATAGATTGCTTGTTGAGGCGGGTATTCAAACAGGATGAGGATGAAATGAATCCTTGAGCATACCACAGAGACGAGTGTCCTCGGGCCAAGACAGAAAACACATAGCTACGTGCTGTTTGCTTGGTTCTTGTAGGATCGCTGGCTCAAGTGGTAAGGCGATGCGTACATTGTGCTGTCTCTGGAGGCGGTATAAGGTTCGTAGGGTCGAGTCCTGGCCTGCCGCAATTTGGTAAATGATATATATATATATATATATATATATATATATATATATATATATATATATATATATATATATATATATATATATATATATATAACACTGATCTCTGGCTGAAGGAGACTCGAACCTTAGAACAAGGTACGCAGTGCTATACCAATCTACCCCGTGGTATGGCTTGAATATATCAGAATAGCTACTTGAGAGAAAACGGAGTTGCTAAATAGGGCAAATTAACCTGTGTATATACTCACCTATTTGTGGTTGCAGGGGTTGATTCATAGCTCCTGACCCCACCTCTTCATTGGTCGCTACTAGTTCCTCTTTCTCCCTGCTCCATGAGCTTTATCATACCTCGCCTTATAACTATGCATGGTTCCTGCCTCCACTATGTCACTTTCGACTATTCCACTTCCTGTGACTGAAAAAATACTTCCTAACACCCCTTTGACTCACCTGAGTCTTCTACTTCCAATTGTGACCCTTTGTGTCTGTGTCCCATCTCTGGAACATCCTGTCTCTGTCCTCCTTGTCAATTCCTCGATGAATTTTATATGCCGTTATCATGTCTTCCCTAACTCTCTAGTCCTCAAGTGTCGTCTGGCCGATTTCTCTTAACCTTTTTTCGTAGGACATTCCCCATAGCTCTGGGACTAGTTTTGTTGCAAACCTTTGCATTTTCTCTAATTTCTTGAGATGCTTAACCGAGAGTACGTTCCAAACTGCTGCTGCATTCTCCAATATGGACTTGACGCTCACGGTGGACGGAGTCATGAACAATTCCTTACAGAGGTATTGGAACGCTTTTCTCAGGTTTGCCTCAGGAGATGTGCTCGGTATTATACTCACCCAAGATCCTCTTCCTTGAGTGAGGTTTGCAGTCTTTAGCCACCTTGCCTATACTATGTCTGCGGTCTTCTTTGCCCTTCCCCATCTCCATTACTTTGTATTTGGCGAGGTTAAATTCGAGGAGCCAGTTGCTGGACCAGGCTTGCAGCCTGTCCAGATCTCTTTGTAGTCCTGCCTGGTCCTCATCTGATTTAATTCTCCTCATTATCTTCACATCCTCTTCAAACAGGGATACTTCTGAATCTATCCCTTCCGTCATGTCATTCAAAAATACTAAAAATAGTACTGGTCCTAGGACTGACCCCTTTGGAACCCCGATCGTCACAGGCGCCAACTCTGACACCTTGTCACGTACCATGACTCGTTGTTGCCTCCCTGTCAGGTATTCTCTGATCCATTGCAGTGCCCTTCCTGTTATGGATGCCTGATCCTCTAGCTTTTGCACTAATTTCTTGTAAGGAACTGTGTCGAAGGCCTTCTTGCTGTCCAAGAAAATGCAATATTCCCAACCCCCTCTCTCTCTTGTCTTACTTCTATTACCTTGTTATATAACTCCAGTAGGTTTGTGACAAATGATTTTCCTTTCCTGAATCCATGTTCATTGTCGTTTATAAGTTTGTTTATAAGTTTGTTGAACTGTGTACCTCTTCAGTACAGGAAAGACTGTGCCATAACTTAAATTGCCAGGCATACCATCTAAAGGGGACAAAAAGATACAAAACATCCAGGCCATGGGAAAACCTGGGTAGCCACAGCCACTCAAGAGGGAGAGGTTTTTTAGTGCCAGGAAGGAAAAAAAACTGGCAGGAAATGGCAGAAATCGTACACCAAATCCAGTCATTCCTGGAGTGGAACCACAGTCGATGGCCTCCACTCCAAACCAACAGATACAGATACTAATGCCGGAAAAAAAATCCCCCCCCCCAGTACCAACAATACTACCAGTCCGATAACATTCTTCTTTGCAAATATACAGGGTCTAAAGCCAGCAACAAACAACAAAATACCTTTCATCCGTGGACTGCTTGCAGAGGCAAAGGCAATGTTCGCGGCTTTCACTGAGACCCACATAAAGGATCACTTGGACAACAAAATATGGATCCCAGGTTACAACCTATACAGATGTGACAGAGTGAACAGGCAAAAGGGAAGGGGGGTTGGCCTGTACATTGCAGAGTCACTTGTTTGCACAGAACTGCTAAATGCCTCAAATGACGTAGTGGAAGTTTTAGCAGTAAAGGTCGAGAACCAAAACCTAGTCATTGTGGTAGTCTACAAGCCTCCGGATGCAACATCCCAGCAATTCCAGGAACAGCTGTTAAAAATTGACCACTGTCTGGAAAACCTTCCAGCTCCTGCACCCAACATCTTGCTCCTGGGGGATTTCAACTTAAGGCACCTAAAATGGAGGAATATAGCAAATAATATTGTTGCAGTAATAACAGCAGGAGGCAGCTCTGATGAAAACACACTCACGCGAGCTTTTAAATCTCTGCACAAAATTCAATTTAAACCAGCAAATAATAGAGCCTACTAGACTGGAGAATACACTAGACCTCATCTTCACTAACAATGATGATCTGATAAGAAATGTCACCATATCAAAAACAATATACTCAGATCACAACATAATTGAGGTTCAGTCATGTATGCGCGGAGCCCCAGACCGACATAATGAGATTAGTCACGAGGGAGCATTCACCAAATTCAACTTCAATAACAAAAACATAAAGTGGGACCAAGTAAACCAAGTCCTAACCGATATAAGCTGGGAAGATATACTAAGCAACACAGACCCCAACTTATGCCTAGAACAGATTAACTCGGTGGCACTCGATGTATGCACAAGGCTTATTCCTCTAAGAAAAAGGAGGAGTAGATGTAAAACAGAGACAGGCGCTCCCTTTACAGGCGACGGAAAAGAATAACAGAGCGGCTAAAAGAGGTCAATATATCTGAAATGCGTAGGGAGACACTGGTCAGAGAAATAGCAAGCATCGAACTTAAGCTAAAAGAATCCTTTAGGAGTCAGGAATCGCGGGAAGAACTAAAAGCCATAAATGAAATCGAAAAAAACCAAAGTATTTCTTCTCCTATGCCAAATCAAAATCGAGAACAACGTCCAGTATTGGGCCCCTACTTAAACAAGATGGGTCCTACACAGATGACAGCAAGGAAATGAGTGAGCTACTCAAGTCCCAATATGACTCAGTTTTTAGCAAGCCGCTAACCAGACTGAGAGTCGAAGATCAAAATTAATTTTTTTATGAGAGAGCCACAAAATTTGATTAACACAAGCCTATCCGATGTTATCCTGACGCCAAATGACTTCGAACAGGCGATAAATGACATGCCCATGCACTCTGCCCCAGGGCCAGACTCATGGAACTCTGTGTTCATCAAGAACTACAAGAAGCCCCTATCACGAGCCTTTTCCATCCTATGGAGAGGGAGCATGGACACGGGGGTCGTCCCACAGTTACTAAAAACAACAGACATGGCCCCACTCCACAAAGGGGGCAGTAAAGCAACAGCAAAGAACTACAGACCAATAGCACTAACATCCCATATCATAAAAATCTTTGAAAGGGTCCTAAGAAGCAAGATCACCACCCATCTAGAAACCCATCAGTTACACAACCCAGGGCAACATGGGTTTAGAACAGGTCGCTCCTGTCTGTCTCAACTATTGGATCACTACGACAAGGTCCTAAATGCACTAGAAGACAAAAAGAATGCAGATGTAATATATACAGACTTTGCAAAAGCCTTCGACAAGTGTGACCATGGCGTAATAGCGCACAAAATGCGTGCTAAAGGAATAACAGGAAAAGTCGGTCGATGGATCTATAATTTCCTCACTAACAGAACACAGAGAGTAGTCGTCAACAGAGTAAAGTCCGAGGCAGCTACGGTGAAAAGCTCTGTTCCACAAGGCACAGTACTCGCTCCCATCTTGTTCCTCATCCTCATATCCGACATAGACAAGGATGTCAGCCACAGCACCGTGTCTTCCTTTGCAGATGACACCCGAATCTGCATGACAGTGTCTTCCATTGCAGACACTGCAAAGCTCCAGGCGGACATCAACCAAATCTTTCAGTGGGCTGCAGAAAACAATATGAATTTCAACGATGAGAAATTTCAATTACTCAGATACGGTAAACATGAGGAAATTAAATCTTCATCAGAGTACAAAACAAATTCTGGCCACAAAATAGAGCGAAACACCAACGTCAAAGACCTGGGAGTGATCATGTCGGAGGATCTCACCTTCAAGGACCATAACATTGTATCAATCGCATCTGCTAGAAAAATGACAGGATGGATAATGAGAACCTTCAAAACTAGGGAGGCCAAGCCCATGATGACACTCTTCAGGTCACTTGTTCTATCTAGGCTGGAATATTGCTGCACACTAACAGCACCTTTCAAGGCAGGTGAAATTGCCGACCTAGAAAATGTACAGAGAACTTTCACGGCGCGCATAATGGAGATAAAACACCTCAATTATTGGGAGCGCTTGAGGTTCCTAAACCTGTATTCCCTGGAACGCAGGAGGGAGAGATACATGATTATATACACCTGGAAAATCCTAGAGGGACTAGTACCGAACTTGCACACGAAAATCACTCACTACGAAAGCAAAAGACTTGGCAGACGATGCACCATCCCCCCAATGAAAAGCAGGGGTGTCACTAGCACGTTAAGAGACCATACAATAAGTGTCAGGGGCCCGAGACTGTTCAACTGCCTCCCAGCACACATAAGGGGGATTACCAACAGACCCCTGGCAGTCTTCAAGCTGGCACTGGACAAGCACCTAAAGTCAGTTCCTGATCAGCCGGGCTGTGGCTCGTACGTTGGTTTGCGTGCAGCCAGCAGCAACAGCCTGGTTGATCAGGCTCTGATCCACCAGGAGGCCTGGTCACAGACCGGGCCGCGGGGGCGTTGACCCCCGGAACTCTCTCCAGGTAAACTCCACCACTCTCCTCCCGATAATCTTCTCCATGGCTTTGCATACTATACATGTTAGTGACGCTGGTCTGTAATTTGGTGCCTCATTTCTATCTCCTTTCTTAAAAATGGGGACCACATTTACCGTCTTCCATACCTCAGATAGGGTCCCATTTTCAAAGAATGAGTTGAAAATTGTTGTTAGTGGCACACATAGTGTCTCTGCTCCCTCTCTAATGAACCATTGAGAGATATTATCTGGTCCCACTGCCTTTGAGGTATCAAGTTCACTTAGCAACTTCTTCACCTCCTCCTCGGTTGTGTGTATTTCATCCAGCACATGTTGGTATATCCCTTGTTTGTGCACCCCTCTGTTCTGTCTTCCCAGAATTCTTTCTGTCTCCAGTGTAAATACATCCATCTCATGCTGACCTCCTCACATACTTCTTGGTCGTTTCTTGTGAGCTCCCCACCTTCCTTCCTCAGCCTGATTACCTGGTCCTTGACTGCTGTCTTCCTCCTGATGTCGCTATACAACAGCTTCTGATCAGATTTGACTTTCAATGCTATGTCATTTTCGTACTGTTGCTGGGCCTCTCTCCTTATCTGTGCATACTCATTTCTGGCTCTTCGATTAATCTCTTTATTTTCCTGGGACCTTTGTCTTCTGTACTTTTTCCATTCTCTAGTGCACTTAGTTTTTGCCTCCCTACACATTCAGGTAAACCAAGGGCTCGTTCTGGTCTTCCCATTATTTCTGTTGCCCTTAGGAATAAACCTCCTCCTCTGCCTCCTTGCATTTTGTTGTTACATAGTTCATCATTTTGTTTACTGACTTTCCTACCAATTCTCTTTCCCATTGAACCATTTGGAGGAAGTTCCTCATACCTGTGTAGTCCCTCCTTGTATAGTTTGGCTTTTTCCATTCTACTCCTGTTACTCTCTGGACTTGTAGCTCTACTGTGTATTCTAAGCTAAGAACCATATGATCACTAGCTCCATGGGACCTTTCGTATGTGATGTCCTCAGTGTCCGAGCTACTTAGGGTGAACACAAGGTCAAGTCTTGTTGGTTCATCCTCCTCTCTCTCTCTGATAGTGTCCCTAACATGTTGATGCATGATTTTTCCCAGTACCACAGCCATCATCTTGGCCCTCCATGTTTCGGGACCCCAATGTGGGTCCAGGTTTTCCCAGTCAATCTCCCTGTGGTTGAAATCTCCCATAACCATTAACTTTGCTCTACTCATGTGAGCTCTTCTGGCCACCTCAGTTAGTGTGTCCACCATTGCTCTGTTGCTCTCTTCATATTCCTCTCTTGGCCTCCTGCAGTTCTGTGGTGGGTTATACATCACTGTAATGACTACTTTTTGTTCCCCAGACTGAACTGTACCTAATATGTAATCCCTTTATCCAGTCTCGTTCATTCTTCACATTTCCGGAAACCTCCATTGGCTTTTCATTAGCAGTGCAACTCTTCGTCCCCTCTCTGCTCCTTCTTTCCTCAGGATCTGATATCCGGGTGGGAAGATTGCATCTGTTACATAAGAACATAAGAAAGAAGGAACACTGCAGCAGGCCTACTGGCTCATGCGGGGCAGGTCCATGTCAACCCCCGGCTTAGACCAATGGCCCATCCAGTCAGGTCACCTCCACTTAAGGAAGGAGTATGGCATTATACCCAGTACCACCAGCTAGTTCGTACTGTCTTTTCTGTAACTTTAATAATATCATCTATAAAATCTACGGATGGGTAAATTCTAAATAATTTTTTTTTACCAAATATTCTAATGCATATATATAAGCATGATATATAATACTAGGAATAGTTTACATTTTCTGCTATGCAGAATATGGGACAAAACTCTATACAGTACCTCAGTCCGTTTTTGTCCATTGCTACCTCCATCAGTGCCATCTTGTGAGGGTTGAGGAGGCAGGCATGATAGGAAGACAGGTGAGTTTTGTTTCTGTAACTCCTATGATGATTCCTTCGTGCCACTCCTCACATTTATTCGTTATTCCATCCGCGTTCATATACCAAACCTTCAACTTCTTTTCTAAAACTGTGGTCTGGGGAGAATGGTGGAGTTGGAGGAGCGGGAGCTCTGGCAGGGGCCTATGGGGGTTGCTGTGGGGGTGGGGGCACCGGGCCTAAATTGTTCGGTTGCATGGTGGTTGCCGTGGTTGGATTCCTTCTGTGAGTGGTTCTGGAGGAGGTTGTGTTTGTTCTTCCACCTGGGTCTGCGTTCTTCTGCTCGTCTCCGTCCTTGTCTCTCGTTCCTCCTTGTGTCTTTGTACCCTCTCTTTCAGTATTTTCCTTTCTTCTTGTTTTCTGTCTCGGTCGAGGTAAACACTCCGGTACTCTTAGTCGTGCTTTCTCCTGCAGGAACCTGTTTCGAGCTGATTCTGCTTTGAAAATCACTTTGTCTGGCCGTTTTTTTTTTTTTCCTCTTGCAAACCATGCAGTTCTCAGAAAATTTGCCAACTGGGTCATGCCGTTCTCTCCTATTGCTTCTATGATACTTTCAAACGCTTTCTTCTCCTCCTGTTTTCTTGCTTCATAAGATTCCTCTTCAACTACTTGGAGCCCGTAGACAAAAACTGACCTCTCCCTTTCGTTCTCCCACTGTATTTTCTTTTGCATCCCCTGAGACGATTTAATTCCTGCCACTGAAGCGTTCCTACCTTCAATCTCTTCCTTACCTGATGTCCCTGTGGTCAGTGGTCTGTCTTTTTTCTTCCTCAGTTGTTCCTGGGCACTGCAGTTATCTGTTAGAGTCTCTGCATATAGCTTAGCTCCTTCATTGTCTTTAGTCCCCTCATTTGTTCTTTATGTGCTCCTCGTCTTTTCCCGGGCTCTACTTGGGTCTGATAGAGCCTTCACATACAGTATAGCTCCTTAATTCACTACTGTCCCCTCGTCTGTGACTGATGTAGCAGTTCCTGATGTCATGGCAGTACTGCCCTTCGGTTCTTCAGAGTCTTTCAGATTTTTTAGTTCCTATTCTGTGTGTGTGTGTGTGTGTGTGTGTGTGTGTGTGTGTGTACTCACCTAATTGTGGTTGCAGGGGTCGAAACTCAGCTCCTGGCCCCTGGCCTCCTCAGCTCCTGGTGTGTGTGTGTGTGTGTGTGTGTGTGTGTGTGTGTGTGTGTGTGTGTGTGTGTGTGTGTGTGTGTATGTGTGTGTGTGTGTGTGTGTGTGTGTATGTGTGTGTGTGTGTGTGTACTCACCTAACTGTACTCACCTAATTGTGGTTGCAGGGGTCGAAACTCAGCTCCTGGCTCTGCCTCTTCACTGATCACTACTAGGTCATCTCTCTCTCGTCTCCCTGAGATTTGCCATAAGTCTCCTTAAAGCTATGTATGTTTCCTGCCTCCACTACGTCACTTGCTAGGCTGTTCCACTTCCTGACGACTCTATGGCTGAAGATATACTTCCTAACATCCCTGTGACTCGTCTGTGTCTTCAGCTTCCAATTGTGACCCCTTGTTTCTGTGTCCCCTCTCTGGAACATCCTGTCTCTATCCACCTTATCTATTCCATGCGGTATTTTGCATGTCGTTATCATGTCTCCCCTGACCCTCCTGTCCTCCAGTGTCTTCAGGCCGATTTCCCTCAACCTTTCTTCGTAGGACATTACCCTGAGCTCTGGAATTAGCCTTGTTGCAAACCTTTGTACTTTCTCTAATTTTTTGACGTGCTTGACCAGGTGTGGGTTCCAAACTGGTGCTGCATACTCCAGTATGAGCGTGACGTACACAGTGTACAGTGTCTTGAACGATTCCTTACTAAGGTATCGGAACGCTATTCTCAGGTTTCCAGGCGCCCATATGCTGCAGCAGTTATCTGGTTGATCTGTGCCTCCAGAGACGTGCTCGGTGTTATGGTCACCCCCAAGATCTTTCTCCTTGAGTGAGGTTTGCAGTCTTCGTCCACCTAGCCTATACTCTGTCTGTGGTCTTCTTTGCCCTTCCCCAATCTTCATGACTTTGCATTTGGCGGGGCTGAATTCGAGAAGCCAGTTGCCGGACCATGTGTCCAGCCTCTCCAGGTCTCTTTGTAGTCCTCCCTGATCCTCATCTGATTTAATTCTCCTCATTTACTTCACATCATGTGCGAACAGGGACACTTCAGAGTCTATCCGTTCATCATGTCATCCACATATACGTACCATGACTCGTTTTTTCTTCCCTGTCAGGTATTCTCTGATCCATTGCAGTCCTTCCTGTTACACACGCCTGATCCTCCAGCTTTTGCACTAATCTCTTCTGAGGAACTGTGTCGAAGGGCTTCCTGCAGTACAGGAAAATGCAGTCAACCCACCCCTCTCTCTTGAGTCTTACTTCTGTTACTTTGTCATAAAACTCCAGAAGGTTTGTGACACAGGATTTGCCTTCCATGAATCCGTGCTGGTTGTCGCTTGTAATCTTGTCCCATTCCAGGTGTTCCACCACTCTCCTCCTGATAATCTTCTCCATGACTTTGCATACTGTACACGTCAGTGACACTGGTCTATAGTTTAGTGCCTCGTTTCTGTCTCCTTTCTTAAAAATGGGGGCTACATTTGCCGTCTTCCATACCTCAGGTAGTTTCCCAGTTTCAAGGAATGTGTTGAAGATTGTGGTTAGTGGGACACAGCTTCTCTGCTCCTTCTCTAAGGACCCACAAGGAGATGCTTTCTAGTCCCATTGCCTTTGAGGTATCAAGGTCCCTTAGCAGCTCTTCACCTCCTCCTCAGTTGTGTGTATGTCATCCACCACTTGTTGGTACATTCTTTGTTGGGCTTCCCCTCTGTGCTGTCTTCCCAAGGGGCTCCAAGGGGCCTCTCATATGTGATGTCCTCAATGTCTGAACTGCTTAGGGTGAACACGAGGTCCAGTCTTGCTGGTTCATCCTCCCCTCTCTCTCTGGTAGTGTCCTTAACATGTTGATGCATGAGGTTTTCCAGTACCACATCCATCATCTTGGCTCTCCATGTTTCAGGACCCCCATGTGGCTCCAGGTTTTCCCAGTCGATCTCCCTGTTTTTGAAATTGCCCATAACCAGTAACTTTGGTCTGCTCGAGTGATCTCTTCTTGTCACCTCGGCCAGTGTGTCCACCATTGCTCTGTTGTTCTCTTCATATTCCTCTCTTGGCCTCCTGCAGTTCTGTGGTGGATTATACATCACTGCAATGACTAACGTATGTTCCCAAGACTGAAGTGTACCTACTATGTAATCCCTTTTTCCAATCTCGTCCATGCTTTCCATTTCCTCAAATCTCAATCGGTTTTTTTGCGACCAGTGCAACCCCTCCTCCCCCTCTGCTCCTTCTATCTTTCCTCAGGATCTGATATCCTGATGGAAAGATTGCATCTGTTATTGTCTAAGTGAGTTTCGTTTCTGTGACTGCTATGATGTCTGCGGACTTCTCATTGATTCTCTCATGCCACTCGTCGTATTTATTCGTTATTCCATCCACATTCGTGTACCAAACCTTCAACTTTTCTAAAACTGTGGTCCTAGGACAAAATTGGGGTTGGGGGAGCGGGAGCCCTGGCGGGGGCCTTTTGGGGGTTGCGGTATGGGTGTGGGCAGAGTTCCCATAGGGGGGTTACTGTAGGGGTGGGGTTTGTGGTGTGGGGGTGGGAACAAAGGGATCAGTGCGTGAGTGTCGGTTTAGACTGTTCAGTTGCCTTGGGTTGTCGTGACTGGAGACCTTCTGCAGGTGTTTCTGGAGGTTGTGTTTGCCCTTCCACCTGCCTCTGGGTTCTTCTGTTCATCTTTGTCATTTCCGCTCTTTTCTCCTTTCGTTTGTGTGCGTGTATGTGTGTTTGTGTGTGTGTATGTATGCTCGTTCTCATCTATTTGCACTCACCTAATTGTGGTTGCAGGAGGCGAGTCATAGGTCCTGCCCCCGCCTCTTCACTGATTGCTACTAGGTCCTCTCTCTCCCTGGTCCACGGGCTTTATCAAACCTCGTCTTAAACCTATGTATGGTTCCTGCCTCCACTACGTCACTATCTAGGCTATTCCACTGCCTGACAACTCTGTGACTAAAGAAATACTTCCTAACATTCCTTTGATTCATAGAAGTCTTCAACTTCCAGTTGTTTTCGTGTCCCATCTCTGAAACACCCTGTCATTGTCCACCTTGTCAATTCCTCGCAGTATTTTATATGTCGTTATCATGTCTCCCCTGACCCTCCTGTCCTTCAGCGTCTACAGGCCGATTTCCCTTAACTTTTCTTCGTAGGACAACCCCCATAGCTGTGGGACTAGTCTTGTTTCAAACCTTTACACTTTCTCTAATTTCTTGACGTGCTTGACCAGGTGTGGATTATAAACTGGTGCTGCATACTCCAATATGGGCCTGACGTATATGGTGTACAGAGTCTTGAACGATTCCTTACTGAGGTATCGGAACGCTATTCTCAGGTTTGCCAGATGCCCGTTTGCTGCAGCAGTTATCTGATTGATGTGCGCCTCAGGAGATGTGCTCGGTATTATACTCACTCCAATATCCTTTACCTTGAATGAGGTATGCAGTCTTTGGCCACCTAGACTACACTCTGTCTGTGGTCTTCTTTGCCCTTCTCCATTCTTCATGACTTTGCATTTGGCAGGGTTAAACTCAAGGAGCCGGTTGCTGGACCAGGCTTGTAGCCTGTCCAGGTATCTTTGTAGTCCTGCCTGATCCTCGACCAATTGAATTCTCCTCATTAACTTTACATCATCTACAAACAGGGACACTTCTGAGTCTATCCCTTCCGTTATGTCAGTCACATATACCAAAAACAGCACAGGTCCTGGGACTGACCCCTGTGGAACCCCAATAGTCACAGGTGCCCACTCTAAAACCTCGTCATATACCATGACTCGTTGTTGCCTCCCGGTCAGATATTCTCTGATCCATTGCACTGCCTTTCCTGTTATGCATCCCTTATAATATAGCTTTTGCATTAAGATCTTGTGAGGAACTGTGTCGAAGGCCTTCTTGCAATACAAGAAATTACAATCTATCCACCCCTCTCTCTCGTATCTTACTTCTGTTACCCTGTCATAAAACTCCAGTAGGTTTTGTGACAGGATTTTCTTTCCCTGAAACCATGCTGGTTGTCATTTGTAAGTTTGTGTCTTTGTAGGTGCTCCACCACTCTTCTCATGATCTCCATGACTTTGCATGCTATACACATCAGTGACACGGGCCTGTAGTTTAATGCCTTGTGTCCATCTCCTTTCTTAAAAATTGGGACTACATATGCCATCTTCCATATCTCAGGTAGTTGCCCAGTTTTAATGAATATGTTGAAGATTTTTGTTAGTGGCACACATAGCATTTCTGCTCCCTCTCTAAGGACCCACGGAGAGATGTTGTCTGGTCCCACTGCTTTTGAGGTATCAAGTTCACATAGCAGTTTCTTCACCTTCTCCACGGTTGTGTGTATTTCATCCAGCACTTGTTAGTTTACCTCCCTATTCTGAATTCCTGGAGTCCTTCCTGTCTCCACTGTAAACACTTCTTTAAATATCATGTTGAGCTCTTCACATACCTCTTGGTTGTTTCTTGTGAACTCCCCACCTTCCTTCCTCATCCTGATTACCTGGTCCTTGACTGTTTGTCTTCCTCCTTGACTTTTGATGCTATGTCATTTTCATACTGTCGCTGAGCCTCCCTTCTTATCTGTGCATATTCTTTTCTAGCTCTTCAGCTAATCACTATATTTTCCTGGATCCTTTGTCTTCTGCACTTGATCCATTCTCTAGAGCACTTAGTTTTTGCCTCTCTACACGTTTGGGTGAACCAAGCACTCGTTCTGGTCTTCCCATCACTTCTTTTATTGGTTTTCCTGCCAATTCTCTCCCACTGAACGTCTTGCAGGAAGTTCCTCATGCCTGTGTAGACCCCCCTTCTGTAGTTTGGTTTTCCCATCCTATTCCTGCTACCCTCTCCACTTGTAGCTTAACTATGTAATCAAAGCACAGAACCACATGATCATTAGCTCCAAGGGGCCTTTTGTATGTGATATCCTCGATGTCTGAACTACTCAAGCTGAATACTAGGTCCAGTCTTACTGGATCATCCTCAACTCTCTCTCTGGTAGTGTCTCTGATATGTTGATGCATAAGGTTTACCAGTACCATATCCATCATCTTGGCTCTCCATGTTTCGGGACCCCAATGGGGCTCCAGGTTTTCCAAGTCAATCTCCTTGTGTTTGAAATCACCCATAACTAGTAACTTTGCTCTCCCCATGTGAGCTCTTCTGGCCACCTCAGCTAGTGTGTCTACCATTGCTCTGTTGCTTTCATCATATTCTTCACTTGGCCTCCTGCAGTTTTGTGGTGGATTGTACATTACTGCAATTACCACCTTATGGCCCTAAGACTGGATTGTTTCTACTATGTAGTCCCTTTAGCCCATTCCATCCATTCCTTCCATTTCCTCAAATCCGCACTGGTTTTTAATGAGCAGTGCAACTCCTCCCGCTCTGCCCCCTCTATCTTTCCTCAGAATTGATTGCATTGCATTGTTTGGTTGCATTGGGGTTGTCCTGGTTAGGGGGTTTCTGTAGGTGGTTGCAAGGGAGGTTGTATTTGATCTTCCTCCTGAGTCTGGGTTCTCCTGTCTATCTCCATCTTCACCTCTCTTCCATCCTTTCGCCTTTGTACCCTCTCTTTCGGTTCCTGCATTTCTTATCATGTTCTGTTATGGTTGAGATACACCCTCCAGTACGCCGAGATGTCCCTTAGTCTTCCTTTTTCCTGCAGGATCCTGTTTCGAGCTGCTCCTGCCTTGAAAATTACTTTGACCGGCCGGTATGTGTGTGCTCGTGTGTACTCACCTAATTGTACTCACCTAATAGTGGTTGCAGGAGTCGAGACCCAGCTCCTGGCCCCGCCGCTTCACTGATCGCTACTAGGTCCTCTTTCTCCTTGCTCCATGAGCTTTATCATACCTTATCTTAAAGCTCTGTATGGTTCCTGCCTACACTACATCAATTGCTTGACTATTACCACAGGTCAGCTGTTTTTAATAATCTTCCTGGCCTGCTAGTGTACTCGCATATAATCTAGTGATACCAGTGAATAGCAGAATACAGTGTTGTAGTAGCAACTAACCAGTATTATAATGGTACTTAGTGGAGTGGAGTGACTTTCATTAGTTTCTTTTTTCTTGAAATACCAGACGTATACTGTGAATTTCATATAACCTGTAGTTACCAGCGGTCGCAATATACACAACGAGAAGCAATTATTACTACAGAAAAAGCGTCCTTCCTCCAAAATTTCCACCAGCCAACTATAGTGATAATATAGCATTTATTGTGGTGGAGACGGAAAAAAAATAGAAAAGCTAGATACAGCGATTGATAAACAAGGGTTGAGGTCGACCGTTCGTCACTGTAGGAGCTGCCAGCAGTCACCGGTTTCTTCAACACGCAAGTTATACTTTTGTATCAATCAATTCACATATTACTCGGGTAGATAATTTCCAGTAGATCCTTCATGTGTTAGCTCAAATCACCGACCAGTATGTTTTAAATAAGTGACCCACTGATCAGATCAGATCGACTGGTCCGAACCCTTGACTGGTCCGAACCCTTGACTGGTTTCAAACGGTTTCGTTGGACAATAAAGCAGACTGTGATGAATGGTTTGAAAAACCGACAAGTTGAAGATTGAGACACTTATGCAGCATATGGGAATCTTTATTCAGGAAACGTTTTGCCACACAGTGGCTTCATCAGTCCAATACAAAGAGGAAGGCGTAAGGAGAGGAGGAGAATGAGGTAATCAGTCCCTCAACCTGGAGTCGATGTGTTCAGTCCATCAATCTTGTAGAATGTACAGCATAGGGCCGTAGACGTGGCTTATATACTGTAGTGAGGTGACGTGAAGCAGGTGGAGGCGGGGTCATAGTGGTAACATCCACTAGTCGAAGTAGGTCTTCGTCCAAAGGTTGAACAAGTGTTGAAAAATTCTTTGTAACAAGATCCCATGATGCTGCAGTGTCTGACAGTTGTGATGAATGGTTTGAAAAACCGACAAGTTGAAGATTGAGACACTTATGCAGCATATGGGAATCTTTATTCAGGAAACGTTTCGCCACACAGTGGCTTCATCAGTCCAATACAAAGAGGAAGGCGTAAGGAGAGGAGGAGAATGAGGTAATCAGTCCCTCAACTGGAGTCGATGTGTTCAGTCCATCAATCTTGTAGAATGTACAGCATAGGGCCGTAGACGTGGCTTATATACTGTAGTGAGGTGACGTGAAGCAGGTGGAGGCGGGGTCATAGTGGTACCATCCACTAGTCGAAGTAGGTCTTCGTCCAAAGGTTGAACAAGTGTTGAAAAATTCTTTGTAACAAGATCCCATGATGCTGCAGTGTCTGACAGTTGTGATGAATGGTTTGAAAAACCGACAAGTTGAAGATTGAGACACTTATGCAGCATATGGGAATCTTTATTCAGGAAACGTTTCGCCACACAGTGGCTTCATCAGTCCAATACAAAGAGGAAGGCGTAAGGAGAGGAGGAGAATGAGGTAATCAGTCCCTCAACCTGGAGTCGATGTGTTCAGTCCATCAATCTTGTAGAATGTACAGCATAGGGCCGTAGACTGTAAACGGATGGGGTTGTAGGCGCCCTTATAAACACAAACATTAAATATAAATCAGGAACGTGCACGGTAAGCTGTCCAATATACAAAAACAGTTAGAAACAGAAATACAAATAGCTAGAGCTTCATTTAAGGAGGTTATTAATAGAATATTCAAGAGGTTGCTAGTAGAATTGCAGTAAATCAACCATTCAAATCATTATGAAGCTGTGTGTAGTCTGTGGTCAGTCAAACAAACGGGCTTCCACATGGGTAAATTGTCATTTTTGTGGAAATTGGTGTCACGCCCCTTGTGCAGATATCCAAGAACTAGCTACAAGCAGTGTTAAAACAGGGAAGTGTTTTTGGGTATGCCCAAATGAGATAAATCTGTGGACTAAACTCACAAGGGTATTAAAAGAGGACAACATCAAAGCTGCTTTCATAGAAAACCTGGAAGCTTTCTACAACAGATCGGAACATAAAAAGTCTGGGCTGAATGGTACTGCCCTTGATACTGGCCATGTAGTCAGAAACTGTAAGGCTGGAGGTGATGTCCTGGTAGTCAGTAAATGTGGGGCTGATAGTGCAGTCCTGGGAGACAGTAATGGTGAAGCTGGAGGTGCTGTCCTGGGAGACAGTAATGGTGAAGCTGGAGGTGCTGTCCTGGGAGACAGTAATGGTGAAGCTGGAGATGCTGTCCTGGGAGACAGTAATGGTGAAGCTGGAGATTTTGTCCAGGTAGTCGGGAATTATACGCAGGAAGGAATACATATAAATGACCTCATAGGGGACAGGAGCCATAGTAGGGAAACAAGTGTAGTCAAAGATAAGATAAAACCAATATTGCAAACTAGAAATACCGCAGGAAATAGCAAACAAGAGGACTCCACTAGCAATAGTGAGGATATATTACCAAAAACAAATGGTGGGAGCTCCATTGTTGGTGCTAGGGAGGATAGAAGTAAGACAGGGAAACATGCACCAACAGGGAATACAGTCACAGAAACCCAAGGCAAACGGAAACCAAGCCTGTGCACATACTATGCACTTGGTATCTGCTGGCATGGGAAATCTGGAAAAACAGACGGGACGTGCAACTATGACCACCCTAGAAAATGCCATGCCCATATGACAACAGGAAAATGCAAACTCCCTTCCTGTAAGCTTTTTCACCCTGAACTGTGTACCTCTTCAGTACAGGAAAGACTGTGCTATAACTTAAATTGCCAGGCATACCATCTAAAGGGGACAAAAAGATACAAAACATCCAGGCCATGGGAAAACCTGGGTAGCCACAGCCACTCAAGAGGGAGAGGTTTTTTAGTGCCAGGAAGGAAAAAAAACTGGCAGGAAATGGCAGAAATCGTACACCAAATCCAGTCATTCCTGGAGTGGAACCACAGTCGATGGCCTCCACTCCAAACCAACAGATACAGATACTAATGCCGGAACCCCCCCCCGTACCAACAATACCACCAGTCCGATAACATTCTTCTTTGCAAATATACAGGGTCTAAAGCCAGCAACAAACAACAAAATACCTTTCATCCGTGGACTGCTTGCAGAGGCAAAGGCAATGTTCGCGGCTTTCACTGAGACCCACATAAAGGATCACTTGGACAACGAAATATGGATCCCAGGTTACAACATATACAGATGTGACAGAGTGAACAGGCAAAAGGGGGGGGGGGTTGGCCTGTACATTGCAGAGTCACTTGTTTGCACAGAACTGCTTAATGCCTCAAATGATGTAGTGGAAGTTTTAGCAGTAAAGGTCGAGAACCAAAACCTAGTCATTGTGGAAGTCTACAAGCCTCCAGATGCAACATCCCAGCAATTCCAGGAACAGCTGTTAAAAATTGACCACTGTCTGGAAAATCTTCCAGCTCCTGCACCCAACATCTTGCTCCTGGGGGATTTCAACTTAAGGCACCTAAAATGGAGGAATATAGCAAATAATATTGTTGCAGTAATAACACCAGGAGACAGCTCTGATGAAAACTCACACTCAAACGAGCTTTTAAATCTCTGCACAAAATTCAATTTAAACCAGCAAATAATATAGCCTACTAGACTGGAGAATACACTAGACCTCATCTTCACTAACAATGATGATCTGATAAGAAATGTCACCATATCAAAAACAATATACTCAGATCACAACATAATTGAGGTTCAGACATGTATGCGTGGAGCCCCAGACCGACATAATGAGACTAGTCACGAGGGAGCATTCACCAAATTCAACTTCAATAACAAAAACATAAAGTGGGACCAAGTAAACCAAGTCCTAACCGATATAAGCTGGGAAGATATATTAAGCAACACAGACCCCAACTTATGCCTAGAACAGATTAACTCGGTGGCACTCGATGTATGCACAAGGCTTATTCCTCTAAGAAAAAGGAGGAGTAGATGTAAAATAGAAAGAGACAGGTGCTCCCTTTACAGGCGACGGAAAAGAATAACAGAGCGGCTAAAAGAGGTCAATATATCTGAAATGCGTAGGGAGACACTGGTCAGAGAAATAGCAAGCATCGAACTCGAGCTAAAAGAATCCTTTAGGAGTCAGGAATCGCGGGAAGAACTAAAAGCCATAAATGAAATCGAAAGAAACCCAAAGTATTTCTTCTCCTATGCCAAATCAAAATCGAGAACAACGTCCAGTATTGGGCCCCTACTTAAGCAAGATGGGTCCTACACAGATGACAGCAAGGAAATGAGTGAGCTACTCAAGTCCCAATATGACTCAGTTTTTAGCAAGCCGCTAACCAGACAGAGAGTCGAAGATCAAAACGAATTTTTTATGAGAGAGCCACAAAATTTGGTTAACACAAGCCTATCCGATGTTATCCTGACGCCAAATGACTTCGAACAGGCGATAAATGACATGCCCATGCACTCTGCCCCAGGGCAAGAAGCCCCTATCACGAGCCTTTTCCATCCTATGGAGAGGGAGCATGGACACGGGGGTCGTCCCACAGTTACTGAAAACAACAGACATAGCCCCACTCCACAAAGGGGGCAGTAAAGCAACAGCAAAGAACTACAGACCGATAGCACTAACATCCCATATCATAAAAATCTTTGAAAGGGTCCTAAGAAGAAAGATCACCACCCATCTAGAAACCCATCAGTTACACAACCCATGGCAACATGGGTTTAGAACAGGTCGCTCCTGTCTGTCTCAACTATTGGATCACTACGACAAGGTCCTAAATGCACTAGAAGATAAAAAGAATGCAGATGTAATATATACAGACTTTGCAAAAGCCTTCGACAAGTGTGACCATGGCGTAATATCACACAAAATGCGTGCTAAAGGGATAACAGGAAAAGTCGGTCGATGGATCTATAATTTCCTCACTAACAGAACACAGAGAGCAGTCGTCAACAGAGTAAAGTCCGAGGCAGCTACGGTGAAAAGCTCCGTTCCACAAGGCACAGTACTCGCTCCCATCTTGTTCCTCATCCTCATATCCGACATAGACAAGGATGTCAGCCACAGCACCGTGTCTTCCTTTGCAGATGACACCCGAATCTGCATGACAGTGTCTTCCATTGCAGACACTGCAAGGCTCCAGGCGGACATCAACCGAATCTTTCAGTGGGCTGCAGAAAACAATATGAAGTTCAATGATGAGAAATTTCAATTACTCAGATATGGTAAACACGAGGAAATTAAATGTTCATCAGAGTACAAAACAAATTCTGGCCACAAAATAGAGCGAAACACCAACGTCAAAGACCTGGGAGTGATCATGTCGGAGGATCTCACCTTGTTAGGTAAGACACATATGCAACAGTTAGGTATCTTTATTATGAAACGTTTCGCCTACACAGTAGGCTTCTTCAGTCAAGTACAGAAAAGTTGATAGAAGGAGAAGATTCTTGAAGACGATGTAATCAGTCCATCACCCTTAAAGTTTTGAGGTGGTCAGTCCCTCAGTCTGGAGAAGAGCATTGTTCCATAGTATGAAACAATATTGTTTCATACTATGGAACAATGCTCTTCTCCAGACTGAGGGACTGACCACCTCAAAACTTTAAGGGTGATGGACTGATTACATCGTCTTCAAGTATCTTCTGCTTCTATCAACTTTTCTGTACTTGACTGAAGAAGCCTACTGTGTAGGCGAAACGTTTCATAATAAAGATACCTAACTGTTGCATATGTGTCTTACCTAACAACCTGTCGGTATTTTATACCATTTTAATGTTGGATCTCACCTTCAAGGACCATAACATTGTATCAATCGCATCTGCTAGAAAAATGACAGGATGGATAATGAGAACCTTCAAAACTAGGGAGGCCAAGCCCATGATGACACTCTTCAGGTCACTTGTTCTATCTAGGCTGGAATATTGCTGCACACTAACAGCACCTTTCAAGGCAGGTGAAATTGCTGACCTAGAAAATGTACAGAGAACCTTCACGGCACGCATAACGGAGATAAAACACCTCAATTACTGGGAGCGCTTGAGGTTCCTGAACCTGCATTCCCTGGAATGCAGGCGGGAGAGATACATGATTATATACACCTGGAAAATCCTAGAGGGACTAGTACCGAACTTGCACACGAAAATCACTCACTACGAAAGCAAAAGACTTGGCAGACGATGCAACATCCCCCCAATGAAAAGCAGGGGTGTCATTAGCACGTTAAGAGACCATACAATAAGTGTCAGGGGCCCGAGACTGTTCAACTGCCTCCCAGCATACATAAGGGGGATTACCAACAGACCCCTGGCAGTCTTCAAGCTGGCACTGGACAAACACCTAAAGTCGGTTCCTGACCAGCCGGGCTGTGGCTCGTACGTTGGTTTGCGTGCAGCCAGCAGCAACAGCCTGGTTGATCAGGCTCTGATCCACCAGGAGGCCTGGTCACAGACCGGGCCGCGGGGGCGTTGACCCCTGGAACTCTCTCCAGGTAAACTCCAGGTAATAGTCTCTGCACAAAGAATGAAGTCATAGTCTCTGCACAAACACTGAAGTCATAGTCTCTGCACAAAGAATGAAGTCATAATCTCTGCACAAAGACTGAAGTAATAGTCTCTGCACAAAGACTGAAGTCATAGCCTCTGCTCAAAGACTGAAGTCATAGTCTCTGCACAAAGACTGAAGTCATAGCCTCTGCACAAAGACTGAAGTCATAGTCTCTGCACAAAGACTGAAGTCATAGCCTCTGCACAAAGACTGAAGTCATAGTCTCTGCACAAAGACTGAAGTCATAGTCTCTGCACAAAGACTGAAGTCATAGTCTCTGCACAAAGAATGAAGTCATAGTCTCTGCACAAAGACTGAAGTCATAGTCTCTGCACAAAGAATGAAGTCATAGTCTCTGCACAAAGACTGAAGTCATAGTCTCTGCACAAAGACTGAAGTTATAGCCTCTGCACAAAGACTGAAATCATAGTCTCTGCACAAAGACTGAAGTCATAGCCTCTGCACAAAGACTGAAGTCATAGTCTCTGCACAAAGACTGAAGTCATAGCCTCTGCACAAAGACTGAAGTCATAGTCTCTGCACAAAGACTGAAGTCATAGTCTCTGGACAAAGACTGAAGTCATAGTCTCTGCACAAAGACTGAAGTCATAGCCTCTGCACAAAGACTGAAGTAATAGTCTCTGCACAAAGACTGAAGTCATAGTCTCTGCACAAAGAATGAAGTCATAGTCTCTGCACAAAGACTGAAGTCATAGTCTCTGCACAAAGACTGAAGTCATAGTCTCTGCACAAAGAATGAAGTCATAGTCTCTGCACAAAGACTGAAGTCATAGTCTCTGCACAAAGACTGAAGTCATAGCCTCTGCACAAAGACTGAAGTAATAGTCTCTGCACAAAGACTGAAGTCATAGTCTCTGCACAAAGACTGAAGTCATAGTCTCTGCACAAAGACTGAAGTCATAGTCTCTGCACAAAGACTGAAGTTATAGTCTCTGCACAAAGACTGAAGTCATAGTCTCTGCACAAAGACTGAAGTTACAGTCTCTGCACAAAGACTGAAGTCATAGTCTCTGCACAAAGACTGAAGTTATAGTCTCTGCACAAAGACTGAAGTCATAGTCTCTGCACAAAGACTGAATCATAGTCTCTGCACAAAGACTGAAGTCATAGTCTCTGCACAAAGACTGAAGTCATAGTCTCTGCACAAAGACTGAAGTCATAGTCTCTGCACAAAGACTGAAGTTACAGTCTCTGCACAAAGACTGAAGTCATAGTCTCTGCACAAAGACTGAAGTCATAGTCTCTGCACAAAGACTGAAGTCATAGTCTCTGCACAAAGACTGAAGTCATAGTCTCTGCACAAAGACTGAAGTCATAGTCTCTGCACAAAGACTGAAGTCATAGTCTCTGCACAAAGACTGAAGTCATAGTCTCTGCACAAAGACTGAAGTCATAGTCTCTGCACAAAGACTGAAGTCATAGTCTCTGCACAAAGACTGAAGTCATAGTCTCTGCACAAAGACTGAAGTTATAGTCTCTGCACAAAGACTGAAGTCATAGTCTCTGCACAAAGACTGAAGTTATAGTCTCTGCACAAAGAGTGAAGTCATAGTCTCTGCACTAAGACTGAATCATAGTCTCTGCACAAAGACTGAAGTCATAGTCTCTGCACAAAGACTGAAGTCATAGTCTCTGCACAAAGACTGAAGTCATAGTCTCTGCACAAAGACTGAAGTCATAGTCTCTGCACAAAGACTAAAGTCATAGTCTCTGCACAAAGACTGAAGTCATAGTCTCTGCACAAAGACTGAAGTCATAGTCTCTGCACAAAGACTGAAGTCATAGTCTCTGCACAAAGACTGAAGTTATAGTCTCTGCACAAAGACTGAAGTCATAGTCTCTGCACAAAGACTGAAGTCATAGTCTCTGCACAAAGACTGAAGTCATAGTCTCTGCACAAAGACTAAAGTCATAGTCTCTGCACAAAGACTGAAGTCATAGTCTCTGCACAAAGACTGAAGTCATAGTCTCTGCACAAAGACTGAAGTCATAGTCTCTGCACAAAGACTGAAGTCATAGTCCCGGCACAAAGACTGAAGTCATAGTCTCTGCACAAAGACTGAAGTCATAGTCTCTGCACAAAGACTGAAGTCATAGTCTCTGCACAAAGACTGAAGTCATAGTCTCTGCACAAAGACTGAAGTCATAGTCTCTGCACAAAGACTGAAGTCATAGTCTCTGCACAAAGACTGAAGTCATAGTCTCTGCACAAAGACTGAAGTTATAGTCTCTGCACAAAGACTGAAGTCATAGTCTCTGCACAAAGACTGAATCATAGTCTCTGCACAAAGACTGAAGTCATAGTCTCTGCACAAAGACTGAAGTCATAGTCTCTGCACAAAGACTGAAGTCATAGTCTCTGCACAAAGACTGAAGTCATAGTCTCTGCACAAAGACTGAAGTTATAGTCTCTGCACAAAGACTGAAGTCATAGTCTCTGCACAAAGACTGAAGTTATAGTCTCTGCACAAAGACTGAAGTCATAGTCTCTGCACAAAGAATGAAGTCATAGTCTCTGCACAAAGACTGAAGTCATAGTCTCTGCACAAAGACTGAAGTCATAGTCTCTGCACAAATAATGAAGTCATAGTCTCTGCACAAAGACTGAAGTCATAGTCTCTGCACAAAGACTGAAGTCATAGTCTCTGCACAAAGACTGAAGTCATAGTCTCTGCACAAAGACTGAAGTCATAGTCTCTGCACAAAGACTGAAGTCATAGTCTCTGCACAAAGACTGAAGTCATAGTCTCTGCACAAAGACTGAAGTCATAGTCTCTGCACAAATACTGAAGTTATAGTCTCTGCACAAAGACTGAAGTCATAGTCTCTGCACAAAGACTGAAGTTATAGTCTCTGCACAAAGACTGAAGTCATAGTCTCTGCACAAAGACTGAATCATAGTCTCTGCACAAAGACTGAAGTCATAGTCTCTGCACAAAGACTGAAGTCATAGTCTCTGCACAAAGACTGAAGTCATAGTCTCTGCACAAAGACTGAAGTCATAGTCTCTGCACAAAGACTGAAGTTATAGTCTCTGCACAAAGACTGAAGTCATAGTCTCTGCACAAAGACTGAAGTTATAGTCTCTGCACAAAGACTGAAGTCATAGTCTCTGCACAAAGACTGAATCATAGTCTCTGCACAAAGACTGAAGTCATAGTCTCTGCACAAAGACTGAAGTCATAGTCTCTGCACAAAGACTGAAGTCATAGTCTCTGCACAAAGACTGAAGTCATAGTCTCTGCACAAAGACTAAAGTCATAGTCTCTGCACAAAGACTGAAGTCATAGTCTCTGCACAAAGACTGAAGTCATAGTCTCTGCACAAAGACTGAAGTCATAGTCTCTGCACAAAGACTGAAGTCATAGTCTCTGCACAAAGACTGAAGTCATAGTCCGGGCACAAAGACTGAAGTCATAGTCTCTGCACAAAGACTGAAGTCATAGTCTCTGCACAAAGACTGAAGTCATAGTCTCTGCACAAAGACTGAAGTCATAGTCTCTGCACAAAGACTGAAGTCATTGTCTCTGCACAAAGACTGAAGTCATAGTCTCTGCACAAAGACTGAAGTCATAGTCTCTGCACAAAGAATGAAGTCATAGTCTCTGCACAAAGACTGAAGTTATAGTCTCTGCACAAAGACTGAAGTCATAGTCTCTGCACAAAGACTGAAGTGTTTTTGGGTATGCCCAAATGAGATAAATCTGTGGACTAAAATCACAAGGGTATTAAAAGAGGTCAACATCAAAGCTGCTTTCATAGAAAACCTGGAAGCTTTCTACAACAGATGGGAACATAAAAAGACCGGGCTGAATGGTACTGCCCTTGATACTGGCCATGTAGTCAGAAACTGTAAGGCTGGAGATGATGTCCTGGTAGTCAGTAAATGGGGGGCTGATAGTGCTGTCCTGGGAGACAGTAATGGGGAAGCTGGAGGTGCTGTCCTGGGAGACAGTAATGGTGAAGCTGGGGGTGCTGTCCTGGGAGACAGTAATGGTGAAGCTGGAGATGCTGTCCTGGGAGACAGTAATGGAGAAGCTGGAGATGCTGTCCTGGGAGACAGTAATGGTGAAGCTGGAGATTTTGTCCAGGTAGTCGGGAATTATACGCAGGAAGGAATACATATGAATGACCTCATAGGGGACAGGAGCCATAGTAGGGAAACAAGTGTAGTCAAAGATAAGATAAAACCAATATTGCAAACTAGAAATACCGCAGGAAATAGCAAACAAGAGGACTCCACTAGCAATAGTGAGGATATATTACCAAAAACAAATGGTGGGAGCTCCATTGTTGGTGCTAGGGAGGATAGAAGTAAGACAGGGAAACATGCACCAACAGGGAATACAGTCACAGAAACCCAAGGCAAACGGAAACCAAGCCTGTGCACATACTATGCACTCGGTATCTGCTGGCATGGGAAATCTGGAAAAACAGATGGGACGTGCAACTATGACCACCCTAGGAAATGCCATGCCCATATGACAACAGGAAAATGCAAACTCCCTTCCTGTAAGCTTTTTCACCCTGAACTGTGTACCTCTTCAGTACAGGAAAGACTGTGCTATAACTTAAATTGCCAGGCATACCATCTAAAGGGGACAAAAGGATACAAAACATCCAGGCCATGGGAAAACCTGGGTAGCCACAGCCACTCAAGAGGGAGAGGTTTTTTAGTGCCAGGAAGGAAAAAAAACTGGCAGGAAATGGCAGAAATCGTACACCAAATCCAGTCATTCCTGGAGTGGAACCACAGTCGATGGCCTCCACTCCAAACCAACGGATACAGATACTAATGCCGGAAAAAAAATCCCCCCCCAGTACCAACAATACCACCAGTCCGATAACATTCTTCTTTGCAAATATACAGGGTCTAAAGCCAGCAACAAACAACAAAATACCTTTCATCCGTGGACTGCTTGCAGAGGCAAAGGCAATGTTCGCGGCTTTCACTGAGACCCACATAAAGGATCACTTGGACAACGAAATATGGATCCCAGGTTACAACCTATACAGATGTGACAGAGTGAACAGGCAAAAGGGGGGGGTTGGCCTGTACATTGCAGAGTCACTTGTTTGCACAGAACTGCTAAATGCCTCAAATGATGTAGTGGAAGTTTTAGCAGTAAAGGTCGAGAACCAAAACCTAGTCATTGTGATAGTCTACAAGCCTCCGGATGCAACATCCCAGCAATTCCAGGAACAGCTGTTAAAAATTGACCACTGTCTGGAAAACCTTCCAGCTCCTGCACCCAACATCTTGCTCCTGGGGGATTTCAACTTAAGGCACCTAAAATGGAGGAATATAGCAAATAATATTGTTGCAGTAATAACACCAGGAGGCAGCTCTGATGAAAACTCACACTCACGCGAGCTTTTAAATCTCTGCACAAAATTCAATTTAAACCAGCAAATAATAGAGCCTACTAGACTGGAGAATACACTAGACCTCATCTTCACTAACAATGATGATCTGATAAGAAATATCACCATATCAAAAACAATATACTCAGATCACAACATAATTGAGGTTCAGTCATGTATGCGCGGAGCCCCAGACCGACATAAGGAGATTAGTCACGAGGGAGCATTCACCAAATTCAACTTCAATAACAAAAACATAAAGTGGGACCAAGTAAACCAAGTCCTAACCGATATAAGCTGGGAAGATATACTAAGCAACACAGACCCCAACTTATGCCTAGAACAGATTAACTCGGTGGCACTCGATGTATGCACAAGGCTTATTCCTCTAAGAAAAAGGAGGAGTAGATGTAAAACAGAAAGAGACAGGCGCTCCCTTTACAGGCGACGGAAAAGAATAACAGAGCGGCTAAAAGAGGTCAATATATCTGAAATGCGTAGGGAGACACTGGTCAGAGAAATAGCAAGCATCGAACTTAAGCTAAAAGAATCCTTTAGGAGTCAGGAATCGCGGGAAGAACTAAAAGCCATAAATGAAATCGAAAGAAACCCAAAGTATTTCTTCTCCTATGCCAAATCAAAATCGAGAACAACGTCCAGTATTGGGCCCCTACTTAAACAAGATGGGTCCTACACAGATGACAACAAGGAAATGAGTGAGCTACTCAAGTCCCAATATGACTCAGTTTTTAGCAAGCCGCTAACCAGACTGAGAGTCGAAGATCAAAATGAATTTTTTATGAGAGAGCCACAAAATTTGATTAACACAAGCCTATCCGATGTTATCCTGACGCCAAATGACTTCGAACAGGCGATAAATGACATGCCCATGCACTCTGCCCCAGGGCCAGACTCATGGAACTCTGTGTTCATCAAGAACTGCAAGAAGCCCCTATCACGAGCCTTTTCCATCCTATGGAGAGGGAGCATGGACACGGGGGTCGTCCCACAGTTACTAAAAACAACAGACATAGCCCCACTCCACAAAGGGGGCAGTAAAGCAACAGCAAAGAACTACAGACCAATAGCACTAACATCCCATATCATAAAAATCTTTGAAAGGGTCCTAAGAAGCAAGATCACCACGCATCTAGAAACCCATCAGTTACACAACCCAGGGCAACATGGGTTTAGAACAGGTCGCTCCTGTCTGTCTCAACTATTGGACCACTACGACAAGGTCCTAAATGCACTAGAAGACAAAAAGAATGCAGATGTAATATATACAGACTTTGCAAAAGCCTTCGACAAGTGTGACCATGGCGTAATAGCGCACAAAATGCGTGCTAAAGGAATAACAGGAAAAGTCGGTCGATGGATCTATAATTTCCTCACTAACAGAACACAGAGAGTAGTCGTCAACAGAGTAAAGTCCGAGGCAGCTACGGTGAAAAGCTCTGTTCCACAAGGCACAGTACTCGCTCCCATCTTGTTCCTCATCCTTATATCCGACATAGACAAGGATGTCAGCCACAGCACCGTGTCTTCCTTTGCAGATGACACCCGAATCTGCATGACAGTGTCTTCCATTGCAGACACTGCAAAGCTCCAGGCAGACATCAACCAAATCTTTCAGTGGGCTGCAGAAAACAATATGAAGTTCAACGATGAGAAATTTCAATTACTCAGATATGGTAAACATGAGGAAATTAAATCTTCATCAGAGTACAAAACAAATTCTGGCCACAAAATAGAGCGAAACACCAACGTCAAAGACCTGGGAGTGATCATGTCGGAGGATCTCACCTTCAAGGACCATAACATTGTATCAATCGCATCTGCTAGAAAAATGACAGGATGGATAATGAGAACCTTCAAAACTAGGGAGGCCAAGCCCATGATGACACTCTTCAGGTCACTTGTTCTATCTAGGCTGGAATATTGCTGCACACTAACAGCACCTTTCAAGGCAGGTGAAATTGCCGACCTAGAAAATGTACAGAGAACTTTCACGGCGCGCATAACGGAGATAAAACACCTCAATTATTGGGAGCGCTTGAGGTTCCTAAACCTGTATTCCCTGGAACGCAGGAGGGAGAGATATATGATTATATACACCTGGAAAATCCTAGAGGGACTAGTACAGAACTTGCACACGAAAATCACCCACTACGAAAGCAAAAGACTTGGCAGACGATGCACCATCCCCCCAATGAAAAGCAGGGGTGTCACTAGCACGTTAAGAGACCATACAATAAGTGTCAGGGGCCCGAGACTGTTCAACTGCCTCCCAGCACACATAAGGGGGATTACCAACAGACCCCTGGCAGTCTTCAAGCTGGCACTGGACAAGCACCTAAAGTCAGTTCCGGATCAGCCGGGCTGTGGCTCGTATGTTGGTTTGCGTGCAGCCAGCAGCAACAGCCTGGTTGATCAGGCTCTGATCCACCAGGAGGCCTGGTCTCAGACCGGGCCGCGGGGGCGTTGACCCCCGGAACTCTCTCCAGGTAAACTCTCCAGGTAATAGTCTCTGCACAAAGACTGAAGTCATAGTCTCTGCACAAAGACTGAATCATAGTCTCTGCACAAAGACTGAAGTCATAGTCTCTGCACAAAGACTGAAGTCATAGTCTCTGCACAAAGACTGAAGTCATAGTCTCTGCACAAAGACTGAAGTCATAGTCTCTGCACAAAGACTGAAGTCATAGTCTCTGCACAAAGACTGAAGTCATAGTCTCTGCACAAAGACTGAAGTCATAGTCTCTGCACAAAGACTGAAGTCATAGTCTCTGCACAAAGACTGAAGTCATAGTCCCGGCACAAAGACTGAAGTCATAGTCTCTGCACAAAGACTGAAGTCATAGTCTCTGCACAAAGACTGAAGTCATAGTCTCTGCACAAAGACTGAAGTCATAGTCTCTGCACAAAGACTGAAGTCATAGTCTCTGCACAAAGACTGAAGTCATAGTCTCTGCACAAAGACTGAAGTCATAGTCTCTGCACAAAGACTGAAGTTATAGTCTCTGCACAAAGACTGAAGTCATATTCTCTGCACAAAGACTGAAGTTATAGTCTCTGCACAAAGACTGAAGTCATAGTCTCTGCACAAAGACTGAAGTCATAGTCTCTGCACAAAGACTGAAGTCATAGTCTCTGCACAAAGACTGAAGTCATAGTCTCTGCACAAAGACTGAAGTCATAGTCTCTGCACAAAGACTGAAGTCATAGTCTCTGCACAAAGACTGAAGTTATAGTCTCTGCACAAAGACTGAAGTCATAGTCTCTGCACAAAGACTGAAGTTATAGTCTCTGCACAAAGACTGAAGTCATAGTCTCTGCACAAAGACTGAAGTTATAGTCTCTGCACAAAGACTGAAGTCATAGTCTCTGCACAAAGACTGAAGTCATAATCTCTGCACAAAGACTGAAGTTATAGTCTCTGCACAAAGACTGAAGTCATAGTCTCTGCACAAAGACTGAAGTCATAGTCTCTGCACAAAGACTGAAGTTATAGTCTCTGCACAAAGACTGAAGTCATAGTCTCTGCACAAAGACTGAAGTTATAGTCTCTACACAAAGACTGAAGTCATAGTCTCTGCACAAAGACTGAAGTTATAGTCTCTGCACAAAGACTGAAGTCATAGTCTCTGCACAAAGACTGAAGTTATAGTCTCTGCACAAAGACTGAAGTCATAGTCTCTGCACAAAGACTGAAGTCATAGTCTCTGCACAAAGACTGAAGTTATAGTCTCTGCACAAAGACTGAAGTCATAGTCTCTGCACAAAGACTGAAGTCATAGTCTCTGCACAAAGACTGAAGTTATAGTCTCTGCACAAAGACTGATGTCATAGTCTCTGCACAAAGACTGAAGTCATAGTCTCTGCACAAAGACTGACGATAATGGGACTCCTCAGCTGAGGAGTAACAACACGCCTCTGACCTTCAGCACTCATTATTATTATTATAATCAAGGGGAAGCGCTAAACCCGTAGGATTATACAGCGCCTTGGGGGGATATTGAAGGCATTCAGGCTTAATTCGGGGAACTGGAGCACAGATCCAATTCCCTAAATGAAGAGCCCCTCACCAACATCAAGGAACCTTCCCTGAGGGGCTTCAGCAGTCAGTAGTTTGTTAAGTTTTATTGACGGATTTCCGGGCCGATTTTAAGACCCAGTCCGCTTCTAACTCATGTGTATATATGAATAAATGGTTTAGAAAACAGACAAGATGATAAATAAGACGCATGAGCAACACTTGGGAATCTTTATCCTGGAAATGTTTCTCAAACCAATGGTTTCTTCAGTCCAATGCAGAGAAATGGTGGAAGATGAGGAGGGGTTTGAGGTATCACTTACCTGGAGTTTACCTGGAGAGAGCTCCGGGGGTCAACGCCCCCGCGGCCCGGTCTGTGATCAGGCCTCCTGGTGGATCAGTCTGATCAACCAGGCTGCTGCTGCTGGCTGCACGCAAACCAACGTACGAGCCACAGCCCGGCTGATCAGGAACCGACTTTAGGTGCTTGTCCAGTGCCAGCTTGAAGACTGCCAGGGGTCTGTTGGTAATCCCGAACTTGCACACGAAAATCACTCACTACGAAAGCAAAAGACTTGGCAGACGATGCAACATCGCCCCAATGAAAAGCAGGGGTGTCACTAGCACGTTAAGAGACCATACAATAAGTGTCAGGGGCCCGAGACTGTTCAACTGCCTCCCAGCATACATTGACATACATGGCATGGGCATGTAATTTATCGCCTGTTCGAAGTCATTTGGCGTCAGGATAACATCAGATAGGCTTGTGTTAACCAAATTTTGTGGCTCTCTCATAAAAAATTCATTTTGATCTTCGACTCTCAGTCGAATTTTATGATGTGGTGGATGTCACAGTCAAATTAGGTGGACATTGCAGAGACATTACAGCCTTGGTGGTAGAGACATTACCCACGTCAGTTACAGCGAGAGGTCTTGCTGCAGCAGCTAAGCGATTGAAAGACCTTGACGTGAAGCTGGCAGACCAGGGAATTACCACTGACACAGTCAGAAATGTAGGTATCCTGGTGGGAGCCAATCAGATAGATGACTTCCTTTCTACAAGTCGGACGTTTAGGGAAGGAATTGGTTTATACAGATCCCCAGTAAGATACATTATAGGCGGCAGGATTCGACCTGAATTCCCTGCCATGCCAGAGAGAGAAGAAGCTGTCCCCATGATAGCTGGGGTAGTAGTGATGAGTATCAGTATACAGGATTAACCGCCAGGGAAGCTGAACCAGGTAGGGAGTGATGAACACTCGGCCACCTTGGGAAAACACTTTTACAGGGTACGTAAAGAGGGAGATAGATTGCCTTTAAATCCAGGGAACCTCGTATCAGTGGGAGGAAAGGCTACCAGGGCATGTGGGCCACTGGGTGGGAAAGTATGGAGCCACTCAGTCAAGGCTAGACATACAAAAGATGTTAAAGTTAAAGGAAAGGGTGCTAAGACCACTGGAACCAACAAGTTTACACCCCCAGAAGTCCATGCAGGGGAAACTGGATGGTTGATGTTAGACCGGATTCTGCTCGACGAGAGTGGCCGGATGGTACTCATGTCCAGGGTCCGCCGTGGGGGCTCGCGGAAGGTGAACTTGATTTAGACTTAGTGCTTACCTTCGCCGGTGGGAGGATGTTGGAACTTATTCGGTTCAAGAAGTCCCAACGTGGAAAAACACACCATTCGAGGGCCCTTACACCCACCCAAAACACAAACACACTCACCCGGGTTGGCGAAGGTGGTTGGAAGGTGCTTCTTAATTGATAGATTTACCCTTCAGGGAAGAAGTAGGTAGTTTATACTGTTAGTACACTAATATTAGGATTATTGAGGCAACTGTAGATAATAATAATGTAGACCTAAGACCTTAACATAGGTAGTAATAGGCCGAATGTAGGCAAACACTAGGTTATGTTAGCTAGGGAGAACTGGCAGCCCAAGTTTGAATGACGAGGCGCGGGTCTCGAAGACGCCAGAGCTTCCTTCTAAGACTAGACACCATCTGAACAACTTGTGCTATGATCAGCAGGCGGTGCCCCCACGTGTCTTCACATATTAGACCTGGGGAAATCTGGTGGAGGCACCTCGATGTACCGTTGATGACCTCCTCCGTCAGGCACATACAGTAAGACAAGACCTCCTCTTTTTCTTAGGATCCTGGCCAGTGTCTGGGGAAAGTTGCGAGTGAGTTGAGCTGTAGGCCTTTGTGCAGCTGGCAGTGCATGCCCAGTACGTACCAGCGTCTCTTGTCAGCCTAGAAGCTAGTGTCACTTTCTGCATAGTATTCTAGGGGATTCACCCCCCCCTTGGAAATAGGAATTTCTGAGGTGCAGGTAGGTCACTAATAATGATTGAATATTGCAGGAATTAAGGCTCCCGGTTGCACGTGGTTCTGAGGGCAAGTCCAGAGGGGCTAAGCTTAGGGAGGTTGAAGACCAGAATAGATTCTACATCACCAAGTAAGTTAGTCCTTTAAACGTGCATGCAGGCGAAATTTCTTGCAACATCAGTCATTTATGAAAATCTGTCCTATAAGCCACTTGTGAGGCTGAGGTACCGACCTCAGAGCTCGGTGTCAACAGAGCTTGCCAGGGTAGGCGACTCACTTAGAGGCAGTCCAGACAAATTTTCACAGAGGAGGTCTCTGTACAATGCAATATTATAGCGTCTGTTGATGGCTGCACAGGAGTGAATATAGCGTGGCAGAGTCCACTGGCCAGTCCACTCAGCTAATATCAGACCGTTGGAAAGTCGACGAGGGCTTGCAACTTGCTCTGACGCCAGATATTGAGGATTCAAGTGCTTGTTGACGTTGTAGATGACAATAAGCACTTTAGGTGCCCTTGGTGGGGCACCTAAAGTGCTTATTGATGTTGGCATATTCGTGAGTGAGAAGTTTGTATATAAATGCTGAATCATTAGGTACAAAGACGTAGTTATCCTCATCGTGGAAAAACTTGATCGTTTTCTCTAGGTTGTCTACACTAGCTTCGAAAAACAAGTTACACTTGGTCTCTTGATCAGTGTTGTTGGGGAAATCTAACCTGACAGCTTTGGGAGGGTGTGTACCCCCCTGTATTGCTTGCAGCAAGCTTTCTCTGGAAGCCTCGTTCCTTTTTTCCCAGCCTGTTTACTAAAATATGTTTCAAATCTACCTTCACCGCAATAAAAGAGTGGAATAAACTGCCTGCACATCTCAAAAACCGGTCATAGCATGAGGCAGTTCAAGAAGAAAGCCAAAATGTGCTTCATGAATTTGGCTACAGACTGGGAGGAAGTGATTTCTTGTAAGAAATAAATCACTCTGTCTGACTTTTTTTGGGTTATCCCAAGTTCTCTACACATATGCTACTGTGTATGATTATCTGTATAAGTGTATTTGTGTATACCTGAATAAACTTACTAATTTTGCCTCTCCTAGTATATCTTTTATTGTAAATGCTTTTACATAGTAAAGATACTTATCTGTTTTTAACTTTTAAATATAAATAATAATTATCACAAGGACCCCAATGGGAATAAGTCACTGACTTTTTTGGGTGATCCTAGTATGATAATCTATACAACTGTATTTGTGTATACCTAAATAAACTTACCCTGGTTATGCAGACTCACACTAATCGACTAACACAGGTACCTACCTACTGCTAAGTGAACACTGACATTAGCCGTACAGGGGCTCGAACCGCGGACCTTAATGTGTGAGCTGGCTTCATTACAAACCGAGCTACGGGACAGTAAGTAACGTAATTAATTACTTACTAATCAGTGTAATGCAGAGTTCACTAGTCACTCAAAAAAAGATACGTTGTCTAGATCAGGTAATAAGCTTTTATTTAGACCTCATATATTAATTTTAAATTTTTATTTCGACGATTTTACAAGTAGATCAAGGAGAATTTAATGAAGATACAATGATGGTCGACGAACAGATGACGCAAAGTTACAATCTTCAGAAATATATTTGTTATGGACGCAACTTTTAGACAGTTAACTTCTGTTGTATACAGTATTTTCAGACGCTTATTATAGAGAAGTAATAAAGTTAGTAAGGACAGTTACATCACAATGGAAATAAGTAAAGGACCCCAATGGAAATAAGTCACTCTGACTTTTTTGGGTTATCCTAGGTAATTTACATATATGCTGCTATGTATGATAATGTATGTAACTGTATTTGTGTATACTTGAATAAACTTACACTATTAGACAGATTATAGTCAGCTGATGTATGTGTTGTAGATATATATTATTAATGAGTTTTGATTCCTAGAAGCTTGTGAGAGTAACTAGACCGCCATATAATTATAATTTACGCTGTATATTTGGCTTACTTTATAAAGTAGGTGGTATACTAAGTATATTGTATTAATTAGATAAGTAACTTAGTCTCAACATGTATGGCAGTGAGTGTAGAAAACGACATACTCGTATTTAATACTGTAATCTACAATATTCTAAAAGAATTTAATATTTCTTTGTTACTTATTTGTTTTTCTGTAGTAGGTAATGAAACGATGGAGTCATTAATAATTCAAGTAAAAATAACCGTGTTTATAGTTGCATTTTTTTTATTAACAGAGAGGATATAGAAGTAAGAAATAGTATTGGAACCTGAGACTTGGAAATAGTAAACTGAAGCAGCTGGAAAAATATCAATACATATTACGCACCTCTGTTATAACTCAACACTGCTAAATTGTTGTTAGGTGGGCGAGGTAAGGCAGTGTACTGTGGTAAAGTAAGTGAAGTTTGAGAGTTGCAGCAGTGTTGTAGTGCCTCTCACCACCTATATTAACACGCTAACAATGATCACATTGGCTCTTACTCGCTACCTTTTTATTTTTTAATGTATTGTACTTTGAATTATTTTATCTGAACTATTTGTCCCTTGAATGGATGTTCCTTGAGACCGGTGAGAGGCTCTTGTTCCAAGGGATTTGACCTATCCTTCCCTTGGATCCAACTTGATTATCTTCCATCCCCCCCCTTCCCTGCCGCAGTGGGACCCTACGGGTATAGCGCTTCCTAATATAAAAATAATAATATAAACTGGTTGTGGTAACATATCAGTGATAATTCATTAATACCATATTTTATGTATATATAAACCTGAGACTTGCTGGTGTACTCCCATCAAATGTCTTTATACTGGTTATTTGCTCTTGATCCAAGGAATTGGGGCTACCCTCCCTCTCCTCAGATCAAACCTGATAACTACTTCCCATAATTATAATAAGTCTGTTGAGATCCAAATATTAAAACATTATATACTTAACAGAGGTGAAGAAAGTCAGTAAATAATTATAAGTTTTTACAATGGCTTGATGAAGTAAATTATATAGAATTGAATCTAGGATAACCTAATTAAGTTGATTATTGTTATTGTTATAGTTGTGTTACATTACTTGTATATAATATTAAACTGTGTATGGCTACAAAATACAGCCATAATACACAAAATTGACATTGTATGATGACTTAACCCAGGAGAAGTATAGTTCTTCACAAGGATCTATATTCCAGTGAAATATTTTTTTTGGCTTGGATAATTCTAGGATAAATTATAATCACTTAGCAGACTTATGCAGGACAGGGCCAAAGGGCTGGAAACTCTCCAAAAAAATCCAGTTGAGTTACTTATCTGTTTAACCTCTAAGGTTTAAATAATAAGATATCCTGGAGGCACTAGTCCCTAATGTACACACAGAAGTCACTTCCTACGAAAGCAAAAGACTTGGCAGGTGGTGCAACATCCCCCCAGTGAAAAGCATGAGCGTCAGGAGTACACTAAGAGACAGCACAGTAAGTGTCAGGGGACCAAGACTGTTCAACTGCCACCCAGCATACACAAGAGAGATTACCAGTAGACCCCTGGCTGTCTTCAAGGAGATGCTGGACAGGCACCTAAAGTCAGTACCTGACCAGATGGTCTGTTGGTTTGTGTGGCCATCAGTAACATCCTGGATGATCTGGCCCTGATCCACTGTGAGTCCTGGTCATGGACCAAGCCGTGGGAGCATTGACTCCCAGACCACCCTCCAGGTATACAAGGACCCCAGTGGAAATACGTCACTCTGACTTATTTTGGGTTGTAATAATTTGCAATGTGTATGATAATTGTACTTGTGTGTACCTGTGCCTAAATAAACTTACTAATTCCCCCATATCTCCCCAAATAAAAATGAAGACAGTAATACTGCCACCCCTAAGCCTCTCCTATATAAAACTTTTGGAGCTGTTTCTGCTCTTACTTGTGTGTGCACATTATGAATAGAACAGAACAGCATTATCATAGGTAAAACTATGTCTGATCTCAGCACAGGTGGAGATGATGTACCTGTTCACCTAGTGGTAAATGGGTACCTGTGTTAGCCCACTATCACAAGCCTTTTCCATCCTATGGAGAGGGAGCATGGACACGGGGGTCGTCCCTCAGTTACTAAAAACAACAGACATAGCCCCACTCCACAAAGGGGGCAGTAAAGCAACAGCAAAGAACTACAGACCAATAGCATTAACATCCCATATCATAAAAATCTTTGAAAGGGTCCTAAGAAGCAAGATCACCACCCATCTAGAAACCCATCAGTTACACAACCCAGGGCAACATGGGTTTAGAACAGGTCGCTCCTGTCTGTCTCAACTACTGGATCACTACGACAAGGTCCTAAATGCACTAGAAGACAAAAAGAATGCAGATGTAATATATACAGACTTTGCAAAAGCCTTCGACAAGTGTGACCATGGCGTAATAGCGCACAAAATGCGCGCTAAAGGAATAACAGGAAAAGTCGGTCGATGGATCTATAATTTCCTCACTAACAGAACACAGAGAGTAGTCGTCAACAGAGTAAAGTCCGAGGCAGCTACGGTGAAAAGCTCTGTTCCACAAGGCACAGTACTAGCTCCCATCTTGTTCCTCATCCTCATATCCGACATAGACAAGGATGTCAGCCACAGCACCGTGTCTTCCTTTGCAGATGACACCCGAATCTGCATGACAGTGTCTTCCATTGCAGACACTGCAAGGCTCCAGGGGGACATCAACCAAATCTTTCAGTGGGCTGCAGAAAACAATATGAAGTTCAACGATGAGAAATTTCAATTACTCAGATATGGTAAACATGAGGAAATTAAATCTTCATCAGAGTACAAAACAAATTCTGGCCACGAAATAGAGCGAAACACCAACGTCAAAGACCTGGGAGTGATTATGTCGGAGGATCTCACCTTCAAGGACCATAACATTGTATCAATCGCATCTGCTAGAAAAATGACAGGATGGATAATGAGAACCTTCAAAACTAGGGAGGCCAAGCCCATGATGACACTCTTCAGGTCACTTGTTCTATCTAGGCTGGAATATTGCTGCACTCTAACAGCACCTTTCAAGGCAGGTGAAATTGCCGACCTAGAAAATGTACAGAGAACTTTCACGGCGCGCATAACGGAGATAAAACACCTCAATTACTGGGAGCGCTTGAGGTTTCTAAACCTGTATTCCCTGGAACGCAGGAGGGAGAGATACATGATTATATACACCTGGAAAATCCTAGAGGGACTAGTACCGAACTTGCACACGAAAATCACTCACTACGAAAGCAAAAGACTTGGCAGACGATGCACCATCCCCCCAATGAAAAGCAGGGGTGTCACTAGCACGTTAAGAGACCATACAATAAGTGTCAGGGGCCCGAGACTGTTCAACTGCCTCCCAGCACACATAAGGGGGATTACCAACAGACCCCTGGCAGTCTTCAAGCTGGCACTGGACAAGCACCTAAAGTCAGTTCCTGATCAGCCGGGCTGTGGCTCGTACGTTGGTTTGCGTGCAGCCAGCAGCAACAGCCTGGTTGATCAGGCGCTGATCCACCAGGAGGCCTGGTCACAGACCGGGCCGCGGGGGCGTTGACCCCCGAAACTCTCTCCAGGTAAACTCCAGGCATCCTGGGGACAAGGATCATAGGAACCCAGAGGAAATAATCCAAACTGAGTGGCTTTTTTGTGTTATCTGGGAGTTACTAACCCTATGGGGAAATAATCTGAATGTAGTCTTCAACCGTGTGACATGAACCTCTGAAAGCTTGCATCACCAGCTGATGTAGACCTAACTAAATGTAAGCATTGGCAATAGGAACTGTAGACACAAAAAAAAAAAAAAAAAAAAAAAGTCTTTTAAAGTTCTTAGAGATTTTCAGCATTCAAGATCATAAAATGGTACATTGGTGAATTGAAAAATATGATAAAGATAAGCACAGGCCACCGTAAGTAACATTGACACAGGTTGAGCAAAAGGAAAAATTGCTGAAGAAAGTTAAGGAAATACTATTTAAAATGAAGGACTGTAAGAACATTTCAGTTAGATAAGATATTTTGAAACAGAACAGGATAAAACTAAAAATTTATCAACACTGATAAGACATTGAATTTGAATAAAGTGAGAAAGAAAATATTTTCTTTTTGCAGGGTAATGGGTCCAGACCAACCTGTCAGGTGGTTTCTGAAAGAAACAAGCACAGGCTGGTTATTAACCAGACTACACATATTTATGATTTTTTTATGTGCAGGACATTTCTTTAGGTGCAGACGAAAAATTACAGCTACAGTGCTAGTCATGGCATTATGCCACCCTTCCCCCACACATGTACCAAAACACAAACACATACCATGAAAGATTATAATTTATTTATTTATTTATTTATTTATTTGAACATGATACAGAGAAGTACAAAAGAATACAGTTAAATGCAGCATGCCAAAGCCACTTGAATGCATAGCATTACGGGCAGGCTTAAAATTAACTTAAGATTAACTAAGCAGTGAATTATCCAGTGGTAAAACGTTATTGTAAACAGATAACAAGCACAAACGAGTATTACAAAAATAGGTCATATGGTTGCATTTATTGCTGTACAATCAGTATTTATTTATTTATTTATTTATTTATTTAATTTGAACATGATACAGAGAAGTACAAGGAATACAATTTTTAAAGTGCAGCATGCCAAAGCCACTTGTATGATAAGATAAGATAAGAAATAAGATAAGATTTCGTTCGGATTTTTAACCCCGGAGGATTAGCCACCCAGGATAACCCAAGAAAGTCAGTGCGTCATCGAGGACTGTCTAACTTATTTCCATTGGGGTCCTTAATCTTGTCCCCCAGGATGCGACCCACACCAGTCGACTAACACCCAGGTACCTATTTGCTGCTAGGTGAACAGGACAACAGGTGTAAGGAAACGTGTCGAAATGTTTCCACCCGCCGGGAATCGAACCCGGGCCCTCCGTGTGTGAAGCGGGAGCTTTAGCCACCAGGCCACCGGGCAGAGCATTATGGGCAGGCTTAATTAACTTAAGATTAACTAAGCAATGATATATTCAGTGGTACAAAAATTATTGTAAAACAGATAACAATTTAGTACAAATGAGTATTACAAAGACAGGTCATATGGTCATTTACTGTGTTGCTTTTTAATAAGTAGAATGGAGTATTCTGTTAGGTAATGAAGTTAAATAGTAACAAAGTGTGATTGGGTCACAGGTTGACATTTATGAGATACAATAATGAGATACATATGAGATACAATTATTCAGTATTTATTTAGTTGTGGGTGAGTAAGTGATTTTTGAGAAGAGACTTGAATTTATAAACAGACAGTGTTTCTTTTATATTCACAGGTAATGAATTCCAGATTTTAGGGCCTTTTATGTGCATTGAGTTTTTGCATAGCGTGAAATGGACACGAGGAACATCAAAGAGTGATCTGTGTCTTGTGTTATGGTCATGTGTTCTGTTGAGGTTGGTAAGGAGATGTTTGAGGGGAGGGTTTATGTCAGAGTTAAGTGTTCTATGTATGTAGTAGGTGCAGTAATAAGTATGGATGTTTTGTATTGTGAGTAGGTTTAGAGTTTTGAATATTGGTGGAGTGTGCTGTCTGTAGTGGGAATTTGTTATCATTCTGACTGCAGCCTTTTGTTGGGTGATTAGTGGTCTGAGATGGTTTATTGTTGTTGAGCCCCATGCACAAATTCCATAGGTGAGATAGGGGTAAATAAGTGAGTGATAAGGGGCCAGGAGGGCTGACTGTGGAACATAGTACCGAATCTTCGATAGTATGCCTACGGTCTTGGAAATTTTTTTGGAAATTTGTTGTATATGTGTTTGAAATTTGAGTCTATTATCAAGGTGGATTCCTAGGAATTTTCCCTCTGTGAGTTTTGTGATAGGTGATCCATTTATTATTATGTTAAGAGACACATCTGCAGGTCTGTTACCAAACTGAATGTAGTAGGTTTTGTCAATGTTTAGAGTGTTTGTTGGTCCTCATCCAGGTTGATATTTTCTGTAATTCGTTATTTACAGTATTGGCTAGCATGACTGGGCTCGGGTGAGAGTAGATGTATGTAGTGTCATCTGCAAATAGTGTGGGTTTGAGTAGTTGCGATGCATTTGGTAGGTCATTTATGTATATGAGAAAGAGAAGAGGGCCTAGGACACTTCCCTGTGGGACACCAACTGTAATTGGCTGTGCGGAAGAGTTTGCCCCATTTGTGTACACATATTGGCATCTGTTGCTGAGGTATGACTTTAGGTGGTTGAGGAGTGCCCTCTTATACCATAGTGTGACAATTTTATGTGGAGCAAGTCGTGGTCAACTGTATTGAAAGCTTTACGTAAGTCAATGAAGATCCCCAGTGGGACTTCTTTTTTTTCTATTGCTGTATAAATATGTTCTAGCATGTGGATAATAGCATCATTAGTAATTTTATTAGGCCTGAACCCAAATTGACAGGGGTTGAGTATGTTGTGGGAGATGAGGTAGGAATAGATACACTTATGGATTAATTTTTCAAAGATTTTAGAGAGAGGGTGTAGGTTGGATATTGGCCTATAGTTATTCAAATCTGTTTGGTCTCCTCCTTTATGGATCGGGGTGACCCTTGCTATTTTGAGAGCTGTAGGAAAGGTAGAGGATTCAATGGATTTGTTAAAGAGTGTTGCAATGATTGGTGATAGCGCCTGTGACACTTTTTTGTATATAATGGGTGGTAAGGTATTTAAATCTCCTGTCTTGTTTTTTAGTTTGTTGATAATAAGGGAGACTTCAGTTGGGTTAGTCGGAGCTAGGAACAGTGTGTTCGGGTAGTTGCCAGTGAGGTAGTCGTTGGGTGGGGTATCTGAGCTTGAGATTTTACTGGCAAGGTTTTTTCCTATAGTGGAGGAGAAATCATTGAGTCTGTTTGCTGTTTCAGTAGGTGGGAATTGGGGCTCATCTGGTTTTAATTCAATTTCACTATTTCGTGTTATCTTTTTTGTTCCTAGTATTTCTGATAGGGTTTTCCAGGTCTTTTTTATGTCACCTCGTAAGTTGGATAATCTGTTCTCATAATACAATTTTTTGGCCCTTTTTATTAGGCTGGTTAGGAATGACTAGGTTTTAATATTTGGTGCTGCGTCCTTTATGCTTAATTGCGTCCCTCAGCCTTATAGGAAGACTTGCACAAATTCTTGAAGGTTTGGGGAGGTATATTATTCCATGCCTTATGTAGAGCAGCCTCCAACTGCGGGATGGAACTGATATCC
>NC_091311.1:15767046-15909135 GCF_038502225.1 Cherax quadricarinatus | reverse complement strand
CTTCACTTTCACTTTGATTGAGAATTTGTTGCTGAACACTTCTCCAGGCTAAAAAACAAAATGACTACCTCAAAACTGTGTCTTCAAGGATAATGGACTAATCACGTAATATTTTACCTCTCCACGTTTCGCCTGAAGAACAGGCGAAACGTTTTAACAATAAAGATTCGCAACTGTTGCTAACACATCTTACTCAGATGCTTGTCGGCATTGTATACCAATACTAAAATGATACTGTTTACGGATTTTATAGCGAGAAGATAGTTTATTTGGAGTTATTAAGTTTGGCTTTGGTGGAAGACATTACTCATTCATGTTTTAGGTCAGGGATTCTCAACTTTTCCTCCATCATTAACACCCTCGGTTTGATGTATTTCTCCATTTACCCCCTTACTTCCATACGAAAAATTTATCGCCATTATATATGGACAGACAAAAATAAATTATTCAGGTTTTGCACAAAAATAGCACTGAGGCTTCTCCACACCACCCACAATAATGAAGTCAAAGCCATATTGTACATTTGAATCCAGGTATGTACGTGTCTTGGACATGACAAAATCTGAAAAGAAATAATTATGATTAATTGCCATGTGACTATTATTCAGACACACATACACACACATTATTAGCACTCTCTCTCTCTCTCTCTCTCTCTCTCTCTCTCTCTCTCTCTCTCTCTCTCTCTCTCTCTCTCTCTCTCTCTCTCTCTCACACACACACACACATACACATTTTACAAAATGAAATTTAATTGAATTATTATTCAGTTTATCAGGTACATCAAATATTTACCCCTGGCCATGTAATTTTTTACCCCCACGAGGTAAATTTACCACTGGTTGAGAATCACTGTTTTAGCTGGGAGACTTGACTCACTGCGTGTTGAACAGGCATGTTGTAGCGGTAAGGATTTGTAATTGATACTGTCAATTATGTTCCGGAGGGAAGACTTTCCGGACGATTCTGAATTAGTCAGGTAGTGAGTGTAAAGTGGTTGGGTTGTGTGGCCATCGATCGTTGTAATGCACTGCACCACAGGCTACTAGGTTGTGTGGCCATGGATCGTGATAATGCACTGCACCACAGGCTACTAGGTTGTGTGGCTATGGATCGTGGTAATGCACTGCACCACAGGCTACTAGGTTGTGTGGCCATGGATCGTGGTAATGCACTGCAACACAGGCTACTAGGTTGTGTGGCCATGGATCGTGGTAATGCACTGCACCACAGGCTACTAGGTTGTGTGGCCATCGATCGTTTTAATGCACTTCACCACAGGCTACTAGGTTGTGTGGCCATCGATCGTTTTAATGCACTTCACCACAGGCTACTAGGTTGTGTGGCCATGGATCGTGGTAATGCACTGCAACACAGGCTACTAGGTTGTGTGGCCATGGATCGTGGTAATGCACTGCACCACAGGCTACTAGGTTGTGTGGCCATGGATCGTTTTAATGCACTGCACCCCAGGCTACTAGGTTGTGTGGCCATGGATCGTTTTAATGCACTGCACCACAGGCTACTAGGTTGTGTGGCCATGGATCGTGGTAATGCACTGCACCACAGGCTACTAGGTTGTGTGGCCATGGATCGTTGTAATGCACTGCACCACAGGCTACTAGGTTGTGTGGCCATGGATCGTTTTAATGCACTGCACCACAGGCTACTAGGTTGTGTGGCCATGGATCGTGGTAATGCACTGCACCACAGGCTACTAGGTTGTGTGGCCATGGATCGTGGTAATGCACTGCACCACAGGCTACTAGGTTGTGTGGCCATGGATCGTGGTAATGCACTGCACCACAGGCTACTAGGTTGTGTGGCCATGGATCGTGGTAATGCACTGCACCACAGGCTACTAGGTTGTGTGGCCATGGATCGTGGTAATGCACTGCACCACAGGCTACTAGGTTGTGTGGCCATGGATCGTGGTAATGCACTGCACCACAGGCTACTAGGTTGTGTGGCCATGGATCGTGGTAATGCACTGCACCACAGGCTACTAGGTTGTGTGGCCATGGATCGTGGTAATGCACTGCACCACAGGCTACTAGGTTGTGTGGCCATGGATCGTGGTAATGCACTGCACCACAGGCTACTACACGAACTATGCAAGCAACTATGGCGCTTAATAATTAATATCTGACAAATTTTCTCTTCTCTTCAGCCGAGCGGTCTGTCTTGACGACCTGAGTCACACACCAGGGACACTAATTGATTAATTATATTGTTAAGCGACAGTATTATATATATCAGGAACTTCTAGGTAGTAGTGGAATAACTTTAAAATCTTTAGATCCGGATAAGAGTAACTTTCTTAGGTATTCCCGAAGGGATCCCTAAAGGTGATTCATTTACTTTTGTTTTGTTTACTCAAATCTTTCGATTATAACATGAGAATGCATCATTATATCGCCTTCAAATTTGCAATGGTAGTGTACTGTCATGAGGGAACGGTTCCTGCAACTTTTGCTATGAGTAGGAGGCCTCAAATCTGTGTTATAAATCCCATCTCATAAATTTCGTTTTCACGTAATTGGCTTCAAACATTCAATACTACTAATAATAATATAATAATAATATCTTTATTTCTAGAAGTACACGTACAAGGTATATAAGCCTAGCTAACATCAATGACATACTACTATATAGAAAGCTACTTGTTATGCTGAGCATTTCCGGCAGATTAGGTCAGTTTTGTCCCAGGATGCGACCCACACCAGTCGACTAACACCCAGGTGCCCATTTTACACTGATGGGTAAACATAGACAACAGTTGTCTTATGGAAACACGTCCTAATGTTTACCAGCCGTACCGGAGATTCGAACTCCGGACCTCAGTGTGTGAGCTGAATGTGCTACACCTCTAAGATCATTCAAACTTTATAATTATGTCATATTATTTTATTTTTCTTTAGTCTGGCCTGTATTAGAAGTAAATAAATGTGAGTGAAATATATTTTCATGATGATATTTGGCATTTGCCAAGCATCTAATTACCATAGTCTAGCGTTCATCAATACTGTTATTTACTAGTTATGAACAAAATGGTACGTAAATCAATTTAACTTCATATAAGGCTAAAGATAAGGCTAAAGAGGTCTTTGTGGCATTTATGGATTTGGAAAAGGCGTATGACAGGGTGGATAGGGGGGCAATGTGGCAGATGTTGCAGGTGTATGGTGTAGGAGGTAGGTTACTGAAAGCAGTGAAGAGTTTTTACGAGGATAGTGAGGCTCAAGTTAGAGTATGTAGGAAAGAGGGAAATTTTTTCCCAGTAAAAGTAGGCCTTAGACAAGGATGTGTGATGTCACCGTGGTTGTTTAATATATTTATAGATGGGGTTGTAAGAGAAGTAAATGCGAGGGTCTTGGCAAGAGGCGTGGAGTTAAAAGATAAAGAATGACACACAAAGTGGGAGTTGTCACAGCTGCTCTTTGCTGATGACACTGTGCTCTTGGGAGATTCTGAAGAGAAGTTGCAGAGATTGGTGGATGAATTTGGTAGGGTGTGCAAAAGAAGAAAATTAAAGGTGAATACAGGAAAGAGTAAGGTTATGAGGATAACAAAAAGATTAGGTGATGAAAGATTGAATATCAGATTGGAGGGAGAGAGTATGGAGGAGGTGAACGTATTCAGATATTTGGGAGTGGACGTGTCAGCGGATGGGTCTATGAAAGATGAGGTGAATCATAGAATTGATGAGGGAAAAAGAGTGAGTGGTGCACTTAGGAGTCTGTGGAGACAAAGAACTTTGTCCTTGGAGGCAAAGAGGGGAATGTATGAGAGTATAGTTTTACCAACGCTCTTATATGGGTGTGAAGCGTGGGTGATGAATGTTGCAGCGAGGAGAAGGCTGGAGGCAGTGGAGATGTCATGTCTGAGGGCAATGTGTGGTGTGAATATAATGCAGAGAATTCGTAGTTTGGAAGTTAGGAGGAGGTAAGGGATTACCAAAACTGTTGTCCAGAGGGCTGAGGAAGGGTTGTTGAGGTGGTTCGGACATGTAGAGAGAATGGAGCGAAACAGAATGACTTCAAGAGTGTATCAGTCTGTAGTGGAAGGAAGGCGGGGTAGGGGTCGGCCTAGGAAGGGTTGGAGGGAGGGGGTAAAGGAGGTTTTGTGTGCGAGGGGCTTGGACTTCCAGCAGGCATGCGTGAGCGTGTTTGATAGGAGTGAATGGAGACAAATGGTTTTTAATACTTGACGTGCTGTTGGAGTGTGAGCAAAGTAACATTTATGAAGGGATTCAGGGAAACCGGCAGGCCGGACTTGAGTCCTGGAGATGGGAAGTACAGTGCCTGCACTCTGAAGGAGGGGTGTTAATGTTGCAGTTTAAAAACTGTAGTGTAAAGCACCCTTCTGGCAAGACAGTGATGGAGTGAATGATGGTGAAAGTTTTTCTTTTTCGGGCCACCCTGCCTTGGTGGGAATCGGCCGGTGTGATAATAAAAAAAAAAATAAAAGAATCGAATGTCATATAATAGAAATTATATTTCATCTAGGCTATATATTAGTACCCTTGTATTAAACATCAGTGTTGTCTTCAAACACCTAACTAATGCAGTCTGCTTTGTTTTCGTTTAAATTTCCTTTAAAAAGCGTAAATATTAAAATTAATCGTACACTAAGATTCAATGACAAGAATAGCAAGTTATACTTATCTAGTAGACGATGTGTCTTGACTTGTGCTTCTTGACTTCCACCCAAAGTTATACACCCTCCTAGTCATCCCATTTTGCTTCATCTTCTGAACATATAGATCCAGATCATCTCAACAATTCCTCCTCACCCCGTGGAATAATAATACTTTTGGTAACCCTGCATCTTCTAGTTTCCCATCTCTGACTTCTCAGCATAATATTCACAACACACAGTCCTCACATAAATCTTCTTCACTACCTCCAGTCTTTTTCTCGCTGCAACGTTAAAAGCCCATGCTTCACACCTACAAAAACAGTGCTGGTATCACTATACTCTGGTGCATTTACTTTTCTGCCTCCATTGTTAAGGTTCTTTGTCTATACAAAAACCACAATGCACCAGCTACTTTTCTAACCTTGTCAGTTGTATGGTTCATCTGATCTATGATAGATCTAACCACCGACAAGTTCACTCCTAAATATCTGAAGACATTTTGTTCTATACGAGATCCCTTCAATCTGATATCTAATGTTTCATTGTCTGTAACTCTAGATTTTATTGTTACTCTCATCATCTTGCTCTTTCATGTTTTCACTTTTCATTTCATATCCCCACAAATTCCTTCACCAACTTTTGCAACTTCTCTTTAGAATCTCACCCCAAAAACACCGTGTCACCAGTAAAGTAACCGTGACAACTGTGACAACTGTGACAACTGTGGCAACTCCCACAATGTATCAGACCTGTATATCTCTTTCCAACATCCTACCGTTGACATCTTTTAAAACCCCATCTATAAATTAGATAATTAACCATAGTGGCGTGATACAGGCTTGCCTAAAGCCTACATTTCCTGGAAAATAATCCTCCTCTCTCCTACATATTCGGACCTAAGCCTCAATTTCCACACAAAACTCTCCTGCTTCTATTAATCTTCCACCTTTTTCCCCTGGGCGGACTGGGGCTAAATTTCGGCCCTGACATTCAAAACCGACCGGTCCACTGTTTGCACTTATTTTTTATTGCTGTTTAAGTTTAACTTGAACTGAAGTAGATTTTTTATCTAATAATTGAACGTTGCATAGTATTTCAGTGGCAATATTAAAAGTTCATTCCGCACTCAAAAGACAAATGTATCAATAGATTTCGTTTAATATTTTTTTATTAATTATTTGTCTTTGCTATTTGCCATGATGACTAACAATCTTGTGTATTACTACACTATAACGATTCGTAGTATATATATATATATATATATATATATATATATATATATATATATATATATATATATATATATATATATATACATATATATATATATATATATATACATCGAGAGGTGTATATCTCTCAGCGTATATATGCTGAGAGTTTACTTGAATACCTATATTAGGGATTAATATATTCATGTCTGGTGGTGAAAATGTGACCGTATAACATTAATGACCCTATTAGCAACCTAACTAATAATGACTACAGTGTATCATCGCAATAACTAAATGGATGCTAGTTATACATAGGTCTTCCTCATTAATTATAATGATTTGAAAAATTTGGAGACAAATTACACAACAGATGACCATGCCGAGTATGTCATCAGAGACTTATGGCAAAACTGTTAACACTTGGAATATCTATTTCACTCTTAACTGAGTACTTTCAAGATAGTCACTTAGGAGCAATACTTAATGGAGCAGCATCTGTAAACGACTTCAGAATATCATACCTGCATTGAGGATTATCTCTGGTCAGTATCTGTATGAATATCTGTATTTATAAAGATTGTGTCAGTTAGAGATTACTTTGGTTCTATGTGATTGTGTGACGTCTTGAGAGCAATTTCATTCCATTTCCTCTTATATATTTTTCTTTCTTTCATATCCACCCGTCAAGGAAGGTTCCTTGACACTGGTGAGGGGCTCTAGATCTAGGGAGTTGGATCTGTGCTCCAGTTCCCTGAATTTTTTTTTTATATTTTATTTGAAACATTGCACAAATACAAGGAGGTATAAAAGTATCATAAAATGAACTATGATACTGGTTATGAACAATAAAACCAAAATATCAGAACCCCAATACAGAAAATAACAACATAATGGCAGTATGACACCCAAAAATACGACTCACAACTTATTCAAAACCCGGCATTATCCAAAATATTATTATTGTCTGTGCTGACACACAGCTGACGTTTCTCCCCCCCCCCCCATACATCAGATATAAAATAAATTGAGAAAGCGTTACCAAGTTTGTCGTCCAACCAACAATGATATTACATGCACACATCAGTATTCTGTGTGAAAACAAAACCTCTTCCACAATCCTAGGATACAGAGCGAGTAAGACATTATAATATCAGCAAAACATAATGGAGCTACCTAGCAAAACAAACCTGTACTATTGTTACAAAAAATATCCATGATATGTAAAAAAAATTCTGTGTCTGCATAATACATCCACTTGAATAATTGTACTGCTGACAATAATGTATGGCATATAGACAATAGAATTACAATTAACGTAAAACACCGGAAAAAAAATACGATGGGTATCCTAAAGTAGTCATCCCTCAAACCCCCCCCCCCCCCCCCGGGCAGGATCCCACTTCACCCCGCCAATTTATTCCCTTACTACTAAAATCTGCTATTCTACCGACCCAAACCTTGTAACGAAAGTGGCATGGCCATATCATCAGTAAGGTATCAGAGGCATGTATATGCAGAACTTGCACACAATAATGGACCACTCGGTAAGAAAACCGCATCATATAATGTATAGCGCACAACATAGGAAAGAAGTAATTTTGAACAAACTGGTTCAGAACATTATCCACTCAAAGCATCAGTATAAGCATCTCGCTACACACCAGACCTGTAATTAAAACACAAATCTACAGCACACACTGTACGACTCGCAGGTCGTATTACATACATTGCTGTGACTTATGTACTGACTTAGTAAAACCGGTACTAACAGGTGCTTACAGAATACATCTCTTAAAACAATTGCATTACTAAACTCCAAACAATGCACGCTATATGCAACTAACACCAGCCTGGGAAATTAAAAATTCACAAAAAAAAAAAAAAAAACATTAACCACGGTGTAGCCTCTATTGATGACTTAGTAGTTCAGCATGACTCAGCATTGGGAAAACCATACCGTGGTTCTGAGTACCACTCCCCCCCTCTTTCTCACACTATGACACTCATTCACGCCAGTAAGACACTATACCCCAGACTACACAAAGGTCCCCCTCCATCACCACTACATTACACCCCGATCACCATACACACCAAATAAAACGAACAGTCCAGACACCAAAAAAACCTAACTCTTCCCTCCCTCCCCCTCCCAGGAGACCAACCCCTTGGCTCCACCGAGGGATTATACCTACCTAAACTTCAGTACTCCTGTAACGTTTCCATCGTTAGATTCCTATACCCCAACGAAAAGGCTCCCTCCCAGCATTGCCCATACACTTCTCTATTCCTACATTTCGCCCTATAAACATGGCACATCAGTGCCCTGACGCGCATCGCACCCCTAAGCCCCGGCATACTCCATGACAAGTATAAATAGTCAAGTACCAAATATGACACAGAACGTCGCACCGCATCCGAGACTCAAAACTCAAAGCATGGACAACCTCCCCCCCCTCCCACTCGTCTGAGAACACCCTTGAACCAATTCCTAACCTTATGTAAACTGTCACAAAAAAGTACGACATGGAACGCCGTTTCCGGCCACCCGCACCATGCACAGGTCTGATCCTAGGTCATTCCCATAACGTACAATTGTGCCTTGGACGCCAAAATCCCATGGAGGAAGCGGTAACCAGTTTCCCTAACCCGTGGTTGTAAGCGCAATTTCTTGAACCCCTGCCATATAGTCTTCCAATGATATCCTGGGAAAACCTCATCACCGATGACCTCTCTCAGTGTTAAACCTATATTGTCTAATTTACCTGCCCTAACTCTCACAGGGTGTTGCACCACCAATAAGTGCCGTAACAACGCTTCGGTCCTTGTGAGGTCTTTCCCCACCCACCACCGTCGAACTTCCCTCATCACCGCGTCAACCCGCACTCCCCTGACCCCACCCCTTGTCAAAAATTCCTGTCGTACTTATATGCTCATTAGGAGACTGTGTAGTGGTATTAGCCCCAAACCTCCCTTAGCTACGTGCGTCATAACTATATAATTCCCTAACCAATGCCTACGGTAACCCCATATGAAATCCAAAGCCTTCCTCTGTAACCGCAACACATCCTCCATGATCAATGGATAGACCGCTGAAACAAACCATAATTTACTATATACCAGTACATTGACAACGATTACTCTTTGGTGTAATGTTACATCACTCGGTCTCCAGCCCGCCATCCTACGAGCTGCGAACTGCGGCTGCTACTACAATAGATGAATTAAATGCACGCGGCGCCTGTTCGCCATTGCAAAAATGCACACTGCAGATCTTTATCTGCTCAACGGTTCTCCACCCATACTCCATACCTAACGTCCCCCCCACCCAGGACCCCACCTCCAAAAGTTTGGATTTTTCTTTATTAATGTGCAAGGAAGATGCATCACTAAAAAACCTTATAACCTTATTTACGAACGCCAGACCATTCCTACTATGCACCAAGATGGTGGTATCGTCCACATAACCTAAAATCCCTACTGCTTCACCCTGCACACAATCCTCCCCCCCTACCCCACACAATACCAATCTATAAAATGGGTCCTGCAAACAGGCAAACAAAAGCTGCGAGAGGGGACACCCCTGCCGCCTATCACGGACCCCAACCTCCCATTGACCTGGACTCGTACCTGTGCCTCCGTACATAACATATGCACCCATGCTACTACTTCTTCCCCGAAACCCTGCTTCAATAATATAGCTAATAATGTTTCCCTATCCACTTTGTCAAAAGCCTTTTCCCGATCTAATCCTACGACTACGCCTCCACTACAATCCTTCACAAAACTTTTGAGGCGTCGATGACCATCTCTCATAGATCGTCCAGGAATCCCGTATTGCCCTTCCCATATTACCTTGCCCAAAACTCGTTTCATTCGGTTTGCCAAAATACTCGCAAAAATCTTATAATCCGCCCCCATCAACATGATGGGACTATATGCCTCCAAAGACTCACGGACCTCGGCCTTTGGTACCAAAACTACAACACTCAACCCTGCCTCACCGCCCATTCTACCGCTAATTTTCATTGAATTGTAAAATTGAACCAACATGTGTTTTAACAGTTCCCAATGAACTACATAAAAATCACTTGGTATCCCATCCCAACCAGGTGATTTCCTCAGTGCCTGTCCCTGAACAGCCTTGTGAACCTCCTCCTACGATATGTAACCCTCCATGTCCTCTCGATCCACGTCTCTCAAATTCGCCACTATGCCACGCAGTAAAGCTTCCATCACTTCTCGATTCCCCTCTATACCCTTCCATTTTCTCTCAAACCATTGGTCTGAGTAGGTCCCTATGCTCTCAGTAGTAACTAGCCTTTTCCCTTTATGATAACCACCCAAGTCATCACCGACCACCACTGACAAAACTGTCGTCGCCATACATCTCATTCTGAAACTACACAGAACCCCGACAGAGGGTTTATCCCCCAAAGCACCTCCTCAATCCCCACTTGCACCCTCAAAGCCTGAAAATTATCATTCTGAGTTTCCCATAATTGACTACAAAGGCACTCTATTTCCGCGAGGTCATACCTCCCGCCTGCACCATAACAATCCCGCAGCTGTCCCTCCAAATACTTTTGCTTCCCATATCTATAATACGCCTCCTCCTTCTCTAATCTTCTGTAAAAACCCTGTATTGCATTTTTCGCCTTTGAATGCCACCACTCTACAACATCCACTATCCCATTTCCTTCATTCCAGAATCCAACCCACCATAACCTGAAAGCTTCCAAAGCATCTACTCCTCGCAACAAATTAACATTTAATTTCCAGTAGCTAGAAAAAAACACGTATAACGCCCTCCCACTCGAGAGTTACCAGAACATCACGGTGGTCTGAGAAACCCAGATCAACACAATCATCCCTGTCACTACGGATTAAGCTAGTGACGTAAACCCTGTCCAGCCATGTGGCGTAATCCCTCCTACAGAAAGTGAGGTCCACATTCCACCCATCACTACCCACCACATCCACTATGCCAATCACCTGCAGAACCTCCTGTAAAACCCCTAAATTACACCCCCCACTGTGCGGTTTGACATCTTTTTCCAGGATCACACAATTCCAATTGCCAGCTACGACAGAAACTAAGGGTAGACCTCTGCGAAAATAAACCAAAACATCATGCACAAAATCCTCCTTTGCTCGTCAATTTGATATCGCTGGCATATATACTCCCACGAAACCCACCTGAATGTTCCCCCATGAACCCACCACACACATGACCCGGCCCCCACTGCCCCACTCCCACGCAACGAGCGTAAAAGGGCTGGTCTTCCTTATGCCTATCACTACCCCACCCTTGAGATTATCCGAATTCCCCGCATAACACTTATACCCTTGCACACGTAATTCACTACCACACCAAAAATTGTGTTCTTGAATAAAAAAAAATCGACATCCAAACGTCTAAGCGAAACCTCTACCCAACGCCTCTTGACCTCTGCTCTGAGGCCGTTAACCTTCATTATTATACACTTGAACTCTCAGGTTAGGTTTTCTCATTGCGTTTTCCTGTCACCTTTAACCCTGACTTGGATTTGCCACTGCCGCACCTGACCATCTTCCCCACACTCCCACTCGACTTCTCGAAGGGAAGTCCCTTACCGCCCTTGGCTACGTCAGCCCACACCATTTTACAAGACCTTTGCCCCGGTGTTAACACATCGTCCTCCTCCTGTGTACTGGGCCTCTTACGTGACACTCCCTCATAATCCATAAGCCCTTTACCATCCGCCCTATGCACCTCGACATCCGTCACCACCACTGTCGTACAAGTTGTACGCCTTTCCTCATCGCCCACACGTTCCGCTAGACCATGGTCGACCACAGGTGATGCCGCCAAAGTAGGTGGTAAATCCACTGTCGTCGGGCTGTCGAGGATGCTCTGTATGTCCTCAAAACTGGGCAACACCAATGGCGCATGTGCCTTCTCTCCCACCGGAGGCGACGCACTGTCGCCTCGATCTCCGACGCCGGGGGTAGCATCGAGACAATCCCCTCTGCAGCATCCACTGCATCACTCCACTTCACGTCTGCCTGTAAAACCTGCAGTACATCATCCACCATCGTCGGCCTCCGATGGGCCAACTCATCCTCCACCATTGCTTCTTTGGACGTAGTGTCTGTCAGGTCCGATAGTTTTCTCCCTCGTCGATGCTCACAAGTCGCCGCCATATGACCCGTTGCACCACACAGTCGGCACGACCGAACCTGCCCTGAGTATGTTACGTAGACCTGCGTCCGAAAATCCTCCAACATGACAAATGAGGGAATTGGACGTCTCAGTGTTATTTTCATCGTAAAAGAACCCTCGAGCATGCCAGCATAAAAGCCCTGGGACCAACGCCCTACGTTGACAGCTTGTATGGTGCCATAGCACCCAAATGTCCGACGAATGTCCACCTTGTCTGCCTCGAAAGGTTCATTACGAAGACGAACCCACATAACACGCTGAGACATCACGCTGGCACACCTCAAGACCAGTGTTGATGACAATCCGTTTTTCTTGATAGGTGTCCACAGCTCTCACATAAGCAGCAGACGACACAAATTTTACAAAAATTCTTGTGTTGCCGTTCAAGGAAATCCCATATAAATCCTCACTTGGGATTCCATACGTATCTCTTATTACAAGAGGCAGAATGATGTCAGCAGTGTCCTGGTATATTGCACCTTTCAACAATTCCACACAGACAGTGTTGACTCTTCGCCTGCGCTCCGCCATCTTGAAAAAAAACAAACTTCTCAAAACAGACGCCAGAGGGCACTAGCCGCTCGCTCTGCGTCCACACTCACCAACAGCTGGGTGAGAACTCCACATTTATAAAAATTGTGTCAGTTAGAGATTACTTTGGTTCTATGTGATTGTGTGACGTCTTGAGAGCAATTTCATTCCATTTCCTCTTATATTTTTTTCTTTCTTTCATATCCACCCATCAAGGAAGGTTCCTTGACACTGGTGAGGGGCTCTAGATCTAGGGAATTGGATCTGTGCTCTAGTTCCCTGAATTAAGCCTGAATACCTTCCACTTCCCCCCACAGGTGTTGTATAATCCTACAGGTTTAGCGCTTCCCTCTTGATTATAATAATCTTCCATTTACGAGCTTTTAGTCAGAAAACCTCATTAGATGGTTGCATGAATTTCATGTTGGACACACGCGTTGTTCCTATCTTCAGTTTACATTCCTACTTATTCAAGATCACTTCCTCACTTAAGCTTCTGGTGGTTTCTCCCACGTAAATTTTGTCGCATTCACTCCAAGGAATTTCATAAACACCGGCCTTTTTTTTTGTCTAGTGAGGTTACTGATAGTAAAAGAGGTTATGGCAGTAGCTTTGTTCTCGACTTGGTTCAAAACCTTCGTGATGTTGGAGGCAATGTTACACATAGACAAAATTGTGTCCCGGTTTGCTTCCTGGTCGGTTGAAGGAATTTTCTAGATTTTTACGGCAAGTTTTATTCAATTAAGGATGAAGAATGCTGGGTATTGCAATTTTTCTTAAAATGTTCCTTATGGTTCCACACTCTTATTCGAGAAAATGGGGACTACAAATCTTATAAGTATGTAGGAAGAGCCCAATCAAAGCACATTTCTTTGTCTTTATGCTGTAATGTGACCATAAAATGGATGACGTCGCATTGTTAGCTGTTTGATTTGATTTGAAATCCGTTGATTAGCATAGTAATCAGTTGAATCCTATCATGCAGAGTGCTTGTTTATCTATCCCTTCTTAAATGACTGTAATGTTTTCGAGTGTATAGCTGTAACATGTAGTCTGCTTAATCCCTGATATAATTCTATTTACGAAAAATTCTTTAATCACCATCGTTTTGTATCTCTTGCTTGAAGTTTCATTCCACTGATTCGAGTTAATAATTCACTTTGTCTTTTATGTAGTTGTTTGAGTGTATCAAAACCACTCCGTATATTGGATATGACAATGGTATATAATGCCGACAAATTAATAAGTAAGACACATGTGTAACAGGTATCTTTATTACGAAACGTTTCGCCTACACGGTAGGCTTCTTCAGTCGAATACAGAAGAGTTTAGCAAAAGCAGAAGAGATGTGAATATGATGTAATCAGTCCATCACCCTTGAAGACGTAGTTCTGAGGTGGTCAGTCCCTCAGCCTGGAGAAGAGTTATGCTCCATAGTCTGGAACAGTGTGAAGTTAATAAGCAGTATAGATACTTATATACTGACGGAAAGTAAGATGCAGTTCACAAGCAGAAGAAAGAAGGTAATCACTGAGAGAGCAACGTCCCTACCATATCCATTCCTTCTCACTTGAAAAAGTTGTCAAAGGTGATTTCTGTATCCTTCAGAGTGAATATAACAATGATATAAAACTCTTCTGTATTCGACTGAAGAAGCCTACTGTGTAGGCGAAAAAAATCGTAAGATAACTAAATGTTGCATATGTGTGTTACATATGTGTTACAAATGTGTGTTACATATGTGTCTTACATATGTGTGTTACATATGTGTCTTACATATGTGTCTTACATATGTGTGTTTTATATGTGTCTTACATATGTGTGTTACATATGTGTATTACATATGTGTTACATATGTGTGTTACATATGTGTGTTACATATGTATCCTACATATGTGTCTTACATATGTGTGTTACATATGTGTGTTACATATGTGTGTTACATATGTGTGTTACATATGTGTGTTTCATATGTGTCTTACATATCTGTGTTACATATGTGTGTTACATATGTGTGTTACATATGTATCCTACATATGTGTCTTACATATGTGTCTTACATATGTGTGTTACATATGTGTGTTACATATGTGTGTTACATATGTGTGTTACATATGTGTGTTACATATGTGTGTTACATATGTGTGTTACATATGTGTGTTACATATGTGTTACATATGTGTTACATATGTGTGTTACATATGTGTGTTACATATGTGTGTTACATATGTGTGTTAAATATGTGTGTTACATATGTGTGTTACATATGTGTGTTACATATGTGTGTTACATATGTGTGTTACATATGTGTGTTACATATGTGTTACATATGTGTGTTACATATGTGTCTTACATATGTGTGTGTTACATATGTGTGTTACATATGTGTGTTACATATGTGTGTTACATATGTATGTTACATATGTGTCTTACATATGTGTGTTACATATGTGTCTTACATATGTGTGTTACATATGTGTGTTACATATGTGTTACATATGTGTGTTACATATGTGTGTTACATATGTGTTACATATGTGTGTTACATATGTGTCTTACATATGTGTGTTACATATGTGTGTTACATATGTGTGTTACATATGTGTCTTACATATGTGTGTTACATATGTGTCTTACATGTGTGTTACATATGTGTCTTACATATGTGTGTTACATATGTGTGTTACATATGTGTGTTACATATGTGTCTTACATATGTGTCTTACATATGTGTCTTACATATGTGTCTTACATATGTGTCTTACATATGTGTCTTACATATGTGTCTTACATATGTGTGTTACATATGTGTGTTACATATGTGTTACATATGTGTGTTACATATGTGTCTTACATATCATCATTCCGTATATTAATTGCCTGAATGAGATCTCGTTGTTTCCTTTTCTTGAGAGAGAGAAAAAGTTAAATTGTTTTGTGCCTTTTTTTCATATATATTTTTTAATAATGGCACAAGCTTAATTGTTTTTCTTTGTATCCGTTCCAGTATATCTTCGTCTTTTCTGTAATTTGGAACCAAAACTAGTAGTGGTGGTAGTAGTAATAGCAGTAACATCAATAGTTATAACATAAATAGTAATAGTAGCAGCAGTAATAGTAGTAGTACATTTAGGACTTATGATTACTAGAAGGTTCTTCTCTTGTTCCATTTAATCTGTTGACAAACATTTCCTACTCGTGTTTGAGAATATTATGTTGCACTTGTCAACAATTAAAACTCATTGATAAGGTAAGACTCATTTGCATCAGTTAGGTCATTTTATTTCGATACGTTTCACCATCACAGTAGTTTTATCAGTCGAGTACAGAGATAAACAACGGAACAGCAGAAACAGTGGTAAGGTAAAGATGATCTGATCAGCCCATCAATACTGAAGTAGTCTGAGGTGGTCAGTCCCTCAGCCTGGAGATTTATTCAATTTCATGGTCATGAATACTATTGTTTACCATTTTAATATTAACTGGAACTCATCTTCCACGACTGTGATCACAGAGGCAACCTCTCCAGCTCACTGTGAAAACTCAGTCTGCTCTGGATGCTTGTTATCCCAGTTTTGTATCCCCTAATTTGATTTTCTTGCGTATTAGCCCGATCTCAAGATCATTTACGTATATTGTGAAAATAATATTTTGGACATTAATCTTCGATACGGTATTCTGAACGCATATTTTTGAGGACCGAACAAGTTACTCTGACAAAGATCTCTTGTTGTGATATCCATGTTGATCTCTGGTTATTAAGTTATAATGCTGCAGAAAGTCAACGAACGTGTTTGTAATAACAACCTACATTTGTTTACCAAAAATCTGATGGTAAATCGATGGCACAAGTCTAGTCTACTTTCTAAATATTGTGATAACATTCTGTCCTTCGGCACCTTACCTTCTAACGATTTATTAAATGTTATCAACATTCTTCCACAACTTTGGCAAGCAGTTCATCTGGTCCACTTAACATTCACCTCCTCCTCCAGATATTTCACTACGTCAAGGCTGCTAATTACACTAATATTTACTTTATCAGATTCAGGGACTAAACAGACATTGGTACGTGGGAACACAGAGTTGTGTTCAGGTGGTAACTCCGACACCAAGGTTGTTCTCAACACTGAAGCATATCACTGTTCTTGACTCTTATTCTTCGCTTATCGCTACTTAAAAGTTCTGTCGTTGCTATTACCTTGCTTTATCCCTGACGAATTTCAAGACACAATTCGTCTTAAAAATTCCTGTTTGCCGCATCTAGTTTTTACGTAACCATATCTATCTGTCTATCTATCTATCTGTCTATCTCTCTCTCTATCTATCTACATATATATATGTTTTGCCTATATATATATATATATATATATATATATATATATATATATATATATATATACATATATATATATATATATATATATATATATATATATATATATATATATATATATATATATATATATATATATATATATATATATATATATATATATATATATATATATATATATATATATATATATATATATATATATATATATATATATATATATATATATATATATATATGCAAATTGTGGAACCCATAGCCTCGGAGAAGTCGATGAAAAGGCATCAAGGAAAAATATTTGGATTTCTTCCCGAAGCCATTTGAATATTGCACTTCCCTACCACCCCATCTTTTCATTTTTTTTACCAATAGGAATATTTTATTACATAATATGGTACAAAAGATTTAAGAGATACATTGTTGATACAAAGATGGCATATACAGTACATGAAATGTGAGAGATACATGTTTAGTATATACTGTTAAGTGTTTGTCACTGATTATAATACGAATATCTCATCCAGCTCCTCAGAGCTGGGGCGCGTGCCCAAAATACAGTAAGCATTACCTCTCTGAACAGAAAACTAGCTGCCCTGGGATCCCTAGTAACCCTGTTGAGTCTTTTGCCTAGCTCCTTGAGGAACTTAGATGCACTCTTTCCCCATGAGCCAAGGGTCTCAGAGTCTGTGGGAACAAACATATAATGATGGACAAGTTCTCCATATTTCTCGACTTTTGGGACTCCCTGAAGCTGGCAGCTGCCCCTCCTTCCTCACTGGTGTATTGGAGATAGGTATCAGCCAAGGTAGGTGCACATGTGTAGTCCAACACCACCTGCTTGCCGTCTGTCCAGGCTTGTAGGGTGATGCCATCTGAACGCTTTTGGCTGCCATCAGATCTGCATAGTTGGGATGGCTCCCTTACTGTTGGGCATCCGTCTGTTGTGAGGCTCCTCTTGATAATGTTATTAATCTCTTCATGTCTTGCAATCTTTCCCTCGGATTTACGACACACAAGACCATGGTACCCGAATCGGTCTGCTGTTTCACTGCCACAAATACATCTGTGTTCGGCGAGAATAGGGGCGGCAACTCAAAGAGCAACACCAATGCGGATGGTCTGTGGGTTAAGGCGTGTGCCAAGGCCGGGACTCCTCATACAGGGACTTACTGTTGGGAACAGCTAACAGTAAGTCCCTGTATGAGGAGCTCTCACTGCCAGGAGGCAGGCTCTATCCTTCCCTGACACACTCTGAAGCATTGTTGATGCTATATTCTCCACTATTGGGCCATCCCACTTCGACTGTTTGTAGTTGTTGGGAGGAACAAGTCTGGTTTCCGAGCCCGTTAGTTTATCCCAGATCATGGCTCCGTCAACGAACTTCTGGTCATGGACTCCAATCTTGTCCCTAAGATGTTCAGGGAGAATCGCTGTTACAAGCCCTCGGGATGCAACGCATGAGGAAAGGAAAGCAGGTAGCGCAATCTGTTATGACTTGTGGACACCAATACTTCCTAGTCTGACTGGAATCGTAGCTTGGTTCCACTGCCCGTCTTCTAGAGTAAGGTTATGTACTTTCGTAAAAATCTGCCTCAGGATACTGTCATATTTGTGCAGTATAGGGTTATCATATGAAGGTGCACATCTTAGGAAATATGTCAATCTGAGCAGACTCAAGCACTTTGTGAGAAGGTGCAAGGCCTCATGGGTGTCAAGATTGCCTAATCGTTGTTCCATTCTCAACTCTTCCAGTTTCTTCCTGAGAATTGTGTTAATTGCATCGCTTCTCCAAGTAAGACACTATTTGTGGGGCCAATGACATGCTCCTGATAGTTTTGATCTCACTGCATTTATCATTTGTTGATTGACTGAGACGATTGCACATTTGGATGGATTCAGGATGAGACCCATTTCCTGTCCATATGTCATCACCTGTGTAAGATCATCTAGAAGGGATTCCTTTGTACTTGCTAGTGTGCCATCATCCAGGAACCAGATGTTTAGCTCACTGGTCAGTCTGACTGTGATTTCCCTAACCGCTATACAGTAGAGAAATGGTGCGAGAGGATCCTCTTGCTGGACACCCTCTGATGATGTGATTTCATGCTTTCCACACAAGAGCATTGATTCTTTACTATATCCAGCTGAAACAAAAGGGAAAAGGGATGTTTTTTATATCTTATAATTTCCTACTTGACATCTTAGAAACCCTCGTACCCCATATGGGGAGTAGGGGGATGATGGTAGGGTGGGGTTGGCATCAACCACTAACCCAGTCTAAGGGTAACCGTTGCCGGTGACACCTACGCTACTCTGAGACCTCTCTCCCTGCTTTGGTTGCTCCGTTGCAACATTGCACAGCTCCTGATGACACACTGAGAAGTGTGAAAGTACTTGAACTAAATATTTCCACCCCCCCCTTGTGGCTTGTCCTGCATATATATATATATATATATATATATATATATATATATATATATATATATATATATATATATATATATATATATATATATATATATATATATATATATATATATATATATATATATATATATATATATATATATATATATATATATATATACATATATATATATATATATATATATATATATGAAAATCAACCACTCTGAAAGAATAGAGAAATTCCAAGCGCTTTCGTGACTACTCACATTATCAAGGAACTATGAAAGTAAAGCATCCAAGGAAGATATATAAGGGGTCTGGCCAACACCTCACTATCAGATCCCACAACGGTTAAACACCTGATGCGCGCCGGCCCGACTGGACAGGTCCTTCACACAACCCACCAACAAACTATTCTACCCAAGAAAATTTAAAAAAATATTATTTGTCCAGTGTATTATTAAATTCTTACCAAATTCTATTAATTATAAATGGATCTAATTTATATAAACCAAAGTAAATATTCATATTATTGTCAAAACTGCTTTTTATGAAACAAGATTCAATTATATTCCTGTCGACCATGGACTTGCTTGATACTACTTTCTCAACTTTTTGAAAATCAATTGGATGGTTAAAATCTCTTACATGAATAAATAGAGCGTTGGAATCTTGTCCAGTTCTAATGCTATATTTATGTTGTTTTAATCTTAGTTCGAGATTTTTACCAGTTTGACCGTAATAAACTTTATCGCAAATTTTACAAGGAATCTTATAGACACATCCATCAGCATTTTGGGGGGAATTCTTTATCAAAAGTTTTTTTACTGTATCAAGTTTTTGAATACAACTTTAATATTAAAAGTCTTAAGAAGAGAAGGCATATCAACCAAGTTTTCATGGTAAGGGAGAACCAACATATTTTTAGTTGAATAAGGCTGGTTGTCCCTTTTTGGATTGTAAAAAGTATTTCTAGCAACTTTAAAAGATTTATCAATTACATTTCTTGGGTATTTTAAATCATTACCTATTTCATAAATTTTGGATATTTCCTCATCTATGAACTCAGGACTACAAATTCGTAAAGCTCTCAAAAACGTTGATGAGAAAACAGACAGTTTGACTCTATCTTGATGCGAAGAATAATAGTGGACATAGGAACAGTTATTTGTAGGTTTTCTGTAAATTTTAAATTTGAATTCATTATTACCCTTAATAATTAAAACATCTAGAAAAGGCAATGAGTTATTTTCTTCAAACTCAACAGTAAAGTTTATAGAATGGGCTAAGCTATTTAATTTTCCAAGGAAATGGTGTATATCTACATTTTTGGGCATAAGACACAAAATATCATCAACATATCTGAACCATTTAGCTCTATTAGGGAGGATTGTGTTAAGCAACCTTGTTTCAAAAAATTCCATGTATAGGTTACTAAGAACAGGTGAAAGAGGATTTTCCATTGCCATACCAAACTTCTGAGTGTAAAACTTATCATTAAATACAAATTTTGCATCAACAATGCAAAGTTTAATAAGTTTAATGATAGTAGGAACTGGCAATGGTAAATCATAATTAACGAGTTCTTCAGATAAGAAACTTAATAAATCATCAACAGGAACTTTCGTAAACAAGGAAGTAACATCAAAACTAACCATGTTAAAATCATTTAAGTCAGTCAAGGAGTTTAATTTATCAACTAAGTCTATGTTGTTTATGACATTAAAGTTAGAAATTTTGCCAACAATAGGGCTCAAAATATCAACAAGCCATTTGGATAATTTATATGAAACTGATCCTATGGAGCTAATAATTGGTCTGACTGGATTCCCTGGTTTGTGTGTTTTTATTAGTCCATACATGTAAGGTAAAGATGGATTAGTGGAAGTAAATTGTTTGACTAATTCATCTTTGCCTTTCAGTAGAAGTTTTATTGTTTTATTGAAATTGCTGTTAACGGTTTCTAGGGGATTTTTCCTAAGTTTAGAATAGGTTTCAGTATCATCTAAGAGATTATTCATTTTTTCTTGGTAATCATTTTCTTTCATAATTACTATTGCATTTATTTTGTCTGCTTTAGTAAGGCGCATTTTTTTATTGTTAAGTGTATCATAAGACTTAAAGAATCTTTGAGGGCAATTGGAATGTTTTGTTTTGACATAGAGCTATATACCATTCCTTTACTAATATTAATTTCATCAGGGGATAAATCAGAAAATTTTTCAAAGTTACAAAAGGCTTTTGCAATTTCAACATTATTAAGTTTTTTAGAAGTTGCAAAACTTAGGCCAAAACCTAGAGCAGCAGTTGTATTTTTGTCTAAAATTTCGTCTGATAAGTTAATTACAAAATTGTTATTAGCATGCTTTGTCCAATCACTATTTTCAATTAAAATGTCTAATTTTCTTTGTAGTTTGTTTTTGAGTTCATTACAAATTCTTCTGAGTTTATTATAGCAATGATCCAACATACTGTGTTTCCATTCTGATGGAATGCCCTGATTAAAAGAACATTTTTTGTTTCTCAATATTTTGAATGCTTCCTTCTCCTGTATTTTAGTTATTTCAATAAGTTTCTGAAGAATAATTCTCATAAAATCATCATTTTTTTTTAATTTTTTAAATGAACAAGTTCTGCCCAAGTCTCTTTTACCCAATATCATCCTTGACATGAGAGATCGTCCTTTTGATGATTTTATGAGAATTATTCTTCAGAAACATATTGAAATAACTAAAATACAGGAGAAGGAAGCATTCAAAATATTGAGAAACAAAAAATACTCTTTTAATCAGGCCATTCCATCAGAATGGATCTGGTCATCATAATCTAGCTTGGACAAGACTAGGGTGGAATGCAAACGGAGGAGAGTGCGACGATCTGCTCCCCATGAACGATGTGTACGAACCTTAAACCTCTCAAATAGGAGCCAAAATTGTTGCATTTGCAGTCCTGCATAACGTGAGCATTAAGCAGATGGACAAGACAGCTTTGGAACCCCAGCTAAGTTGTCTATTTAGTTTGAGATTCTGGCCAGTATTTTCTTCATATTTAGGCAGGGGTTTGTGTATGATACACAGTAATCTCCAGGTAAATTGGTGAGTGTTATGATTTTAAATTCTCCTTCTGTTACATAAATGTGTATATGTAATAATTTATTAATTTTAATATACAGTCCACATATTTATACTAATGATTTTACCAGAATTCCTGGTGATGTATATTTCATTTGAAATTAATATAGGTCCAGAATGACTTGTGGAGAGATAGATTATGGTAGGTATCGAAGGAGGACATTTTTTGCGACCTAGGTGTCCTAAAATTCCTACTTGTCTCTGTAACCTTGATAAAGAATAATTATCTTTGTTACCATTTACTGGTATGTATCTTATGAGTTACATCCAGGTAAATTTAATTTTCCACAACAGCGTCCTTAAGTCAGCAATTCGCATTCAGGTTTACAGTTATTACCCCGAGGCGTATCAACCCGGTATCTAGGCACATTATATAGAACCCCATATACCTTACTCCACTCAACCCTTCCATGTGGTGGAGCTTAAATAAGAACATATAGTAACACCATTACCGATGAGAAAAGCATCTTACTCACATGTAATTATCCCCGTACACACTTCCAGAATCCCCATTGCACGCATACCTACATTCATGCATCCCCCTTTCCCCGGGAGACTAGCCCGTCGGCCACCCCTAACCCAAAATTCCGATAACCCTCCGAAATTCTTTCTCCCATCTCCCCCCGTAAACCTCCCTATTACGGCACTTAGACCTGTAAAAAGTTGCTGCCAACGCCTCTATCTGTTCATCCGCGCCTGAAATGCAGCTTCCACCCTAGTCCCACCTTGGGGTTATTATTATTATTATTGTTATAATCAAGGGGAAGCGCTAAAGCCGTAGGATTATACAGCGCCTGGGGGGGGGGGGTGTGGAAGGCATTCAGGCTTAATTCGGGGAACTGGAGCACAGATCCAATTCCCTAAATCAAGATCCCCTCGCCAACATCAAGGAACCTTCCCTGAGGGGACCCTGGGGTCAACAAAGCACCAGACGATGCCATATTGTCTGTTCCCTCAGGTAGGGACTCGGAGTGGAGAAAAGTAAGAGAAAATAGGGAACAAATAACAAGGGAAAATTACTAGAATATGAGAGAATAGAAGGTAGCGCTCTATTTTCTTGGAAGTATGCTGGAAGAGTATGCTGGAAGTATGCTGGAAGTATGCTGGAAGTATGCTGGAAGAGATAACAGTAGCCTCAGTCATAGGAGAAGGGAGGAAAACATGGAGCTTGGGTTAAAGCAGGAGAAAACCCTGTGAGAAATAATACAGTATAGTTATAACAAGATAGGGGTCCTGATAAGTAGTGGCTCTTAGAGTAACTTGGCCTGAAGCTTGACTCTTCAAAAAAAAAAATGATATATATTATTTTATGCAATGTAACTTTTGACAAATGGACCATATATACATGGCTCACAGGGGTAAGTAAAATATACTCAGATAAAACCACTTACAATTTAATAAACATATTACAAGGGAATCTGAATTTGTTAGCACCAAAGAAAAAAAAGAATTACTAGCAGCAAATATCTAACATTATAACAGAACCGGCTGACTGGTATTGGAAATACCTCTCCACATAGTTCCCAAGGAACTCCATGCTTTACCATGTTGTCTGGGGTTACCTCCCTTGTTTTATATGCCTTGATACAGTCCTTCTTCGAGCTGCTACTGAGATCTTTCTTAATCCCAGAATACCAGCCAAGACTGATCTCCTTTCCTCAGTATCTCTTCAGCAAGTCATGAACTTCTATAATTTTCTAGGCATCTATGGGGGGGAGAGGGAGTAGCCTGGTTGCTGCTAAACCCTATACGAATATTTTTCTGGTTTAGTCACAGAACACACAAGGAAGAATTTCTACAAAAAAAAAATAAAAAATAAAAATCATACAGAAAATAAGAGAGGAACATAATTAACAAGACACTACTTCATTCATCAAAACAATAAAAATGGTATATTAAAAATAATTCACTTATAACATTCAAAGGATTATACCAAGGCAGAGTGGCCCACCAAGGCAGAGTGGCCCACCAAGGCAGAGTGGCCCACCAAGGCAGAGTGGCCCACCAAGGCAGAGTGGCCCACCAAGGCAGAGTGGCCCACCAAGGCAGAGTGGCCCACCAAGGCAGACCAAGGCAGAGTGGCCCACCAAGGCAGAGTGGCCCACCAAGGCAGAGTGGCCCACCAAGGCAGAGTGGCCCACCAAGGCAGAGTGGCCCACCAAGGCAGAGTGGCCCACCAAGGCAGAGTGGCCCACCAAGGCAGAGTGGCCCACCAAGGCAGAGTGGCCCACCAAGGCCGGGTGGCCCACCAAGGCAGTGGCCCACCAAGGCAGAGTGGCCCACCAAGGCAGAGTGGCCCACCAAGGCAGAGTGGCCCACCAAGGCAGAGTGGCCCACCAAGGCAGGGTAGCCCACCAAGGCAGAGTGGCCCACCAAGGCAGAGTGGCCCACCAAGGCAGAGTGGCCCACCAAGGCAGAGTGGCCCACCAAGGCAGAGTGGCCCACCAAGGCAGAGTGGCCCACCAAGGCAGGGTGGCCCACCAAGGCAGAGTGGCCCACCAAGGCCGGCTGGTCCACCTAGGCAGAGTGGCCCACCAAGGCAGAGTGGCCCACCAAGGCAGAGTGGCCCACCAAGGCAGAGTGGCCCACCAAGGCAGGGTGGCCCAAGGCAGGGTGGCCCACCAAGGCAGGGTGGCCCACCAAGGCAGAGTGGCCCACCAAGGCAGAGTGGCCCACCAAGGCAGGGTGGCCCACCAAGGCAGCCCACCAAGGTGGCCCACCAAGGCAGGGTGGCCCACCAAGGCAGGGTGGCCCAAAAAGGCAGGGTGGCCCACCAAGGCAGGGTGGCCCACCAAGGCAGAGTGGCCCACCAAGGCAGCGTGGCCCACCAAGGCAGGGTGGCCCACCAAGGCAGGGTGGCCCACCAAGGCAGGGTGGCCCACCAAGGCAGGGTGGCCCACCAAGGCAGAGTGGCCCACCAAGGCAGAGTGGCCCACCAAGGCAGAGTGGCCCACCAAGGCAGAGTGGCCCACCAAGGCAGAGTGGCCCACCAAGGCAGAGTGGCCCACCAAGGCAGAGTGGCCCACCAAGGCAGAGTGGCCCACCAAGGCAGAGTGGCCCACCAAGGCAGAGTGGCCCACCAAGGCAGAGTGGCCCACCAAGGCAGGGTGGCCCACCAAGGCAGAGTGGCCCACCAAGGCAGAGTGGCCCACCAAGGCAGAGTGGCCCACCAAGGCAGAGTGGCCCACCAAGGCAGGGTGGCCCACCAAGGCAGAGTGGCCCACCAAGGCAGAGTGGCCCACCAAGGCAGGGTGGCCCACCAAGGCAGAGTGGCCCACCAAGGCAGGGTGGCCCACCAAGGCAGGGTGGCCCACCAAGGCAGAGTGGCCCACCAAGGCAGGGTGGCCCACCAAGGCAGGGTGGCCCACCAAGGCAGAGTGGCCCACCAAGGCAGAGTGGCCCACCAAGGCAGAGTGGCCCACCAAGGCAGGGTGGCCCACCAAGGCAGAGTGGCCCACCAAGGCAGAGTGGCCCACCAAGGCAGAGTGGCCCACCAAGGCAGGGTGGCCCACCAAGGCAGAGTGGCCCACCAAGGCAGAGTGGCCCACCAAGGCAGAGTGGCCCACCAAGGCAGAGTGGCCCACCAAGGCAGAGTGGCCCACCAAGGCAGAGTGGCCCACCAAGGCAGAGTGGCCCACCAAGGCAGAGTGGCCCACCAAGGCAGGGTGGCCCACCAAGGCAGAGTGGCCCACCAAGGCAGGGTGGCCCACCAAGGCAGGGTAGCCCACCAAGGCAGAGTGGCCCACCAAGGCAGGGTGGCCCACCAAGGCAGAGTGGCCCACCAAGGCCGGGTGGCCCACCAAGGCAGAGTGGCCCACCAAGGCAGAGTGGCCCACCAAGGCAGAGTGGCCCACCAAGGCAGAGTGGCCCACCAAGGCAGGGTGGCCCACCAAGGCAGAGTGGCCCACCAAGGCAGAGTGGCCCACCAAGGCAGAGTGGCCCACCAAGGCAGAGTGGCCCACCAAGGCAGAGTGGCCCACCAAGGAAGAGTGGTCCACCAAGGCAGAGTGGCCCACCAAGGCAGAGTGGCCCACCAACAAGAGTGGCCCACCAAGGCAGAGTGGCCCACCAAGGCAGAGTGGCCCACCAAGGCAGAGTGGCCCACCAAGGCAGGGTGGCCCACCAAGGCAGAGTGGCCCACCAAGGCAGAGTGGCCCACCAAGGCAGTGGCCCACCAAGGCAGAGTGGCCCACCAAGGCAGGGTGGCCCACCAAGGCAGAGTGGCCCACCAAGGCAGAGTGGCCCACCAAGGCAGGGTGGCCCACCAAGGCAGGGTGGCCCACCAAGGCAGAGTGGCCCACCAAGGCAGAGTGGCCCACCAAGGCAGAGTGGCCCACCAAGGCAGAGTGGCCCACCAAGGCAGAGTGGCCCACCAAGGCAGAGTGGCCCACCAAGGCAGTGGCCCACCAAGGCAGAGTGGCCCACCAAGGCAGAGTGGCCCACCAAGGCAGAGTGGCCCACAAAGACCAGTTGGCCCACCAAGGGAGAGTGGCCCACTAAGGCAGAGTGGCCCACCAAGGCAGGGTGGCCCACCAAGGCAGGGTAGCCCACCAAGGCAGAGTGGCTCACCAAGGCAGGGTGGCACACCAAGGCAGGGTGGCCCACCAAGGCAGGGTGGCCCACAAAGGTAGGGTAGCACACCAAGGCAGGGTAGCCCATCAAGGCAGAGTGGCCCACCAAGGCAGGGTAGCCCACCAAGGCAGAGTGGCCCACCAAGGCAGTGGCCCACCAAGGCAGTGGCCCAAGGCAGGGTGGCCCACCAAGGCAGGGTGGCCCACCAAGGCAGGGTAGCCCACCAAGGCAGAGTGGCCCACCAAGGCAGAGTGGTCCACCAAGGCAGGGTAGCCCACCAAGGCAGGGTGGCCCACCAAGGCAGGGTGGCCCACCAAGGCAGGGTGGCCCACCAAGGCAGAGTGGCCCACCAAGGCAGGGTGGCCCACCAAGTGGCCCACCAAGGCAGAGGTGGCCCACCAAGGCAGAGTGGCCCACCAAGGCAGGGTGGCCCACCAAGGCAGAGTGGCCCACCAAGGCAGAGTGGCCCACCAAGGCAGGGTGGCCCACCAAGGCAGGCAGTGGCCCACCAAGGCAGAGTGGCCCACCAAGGCAGAGTGGCCCACCAAGGCAGAGTGGCCCACCAAGGCAGAGTGGCCCACCAAGGCAGAGTGGCCCACCAAGGCAGAGTGGCCCACCAAGGCAGAGTGGCCCACCAAGGCAGGGTGGCCCACCAAGGCAGAGTGGCCCACCAAGGCAGAGTGGCCCACCAAGGCAGGGTGGCCCACCAAGGCAGAGTGGCCCACCAAGGCAGTGGCCCACCAAGGCAGAGTGGCCCACCAAGGCAGAGTGGCCCACCAAGGCAGAGTGGCCCACCAAGGCAGAGTGGCCCACCAAGGCAGGGTGGCCCACCAAGGCAGGGTGGCCCACCAAGGCAGAGTGGCCCACCAAGGCAGAGTGGCCCACCAAGGCAGAGTGGCCCACCAAGGCAGGGTGGCCCACCAAGGCAGGGTGGCCCACCAAGGCAGAGTGGCCCACCAAGGCAGGGTGGCCCACCAAGTCAGGGTGGCCCACCAAGGCAGAGTGGCCCACCAAGGCAGGGTAGCCCACCAAGGCAGGGTAGCCCACCAAGGAAGAGTGGCCCACCAAGGCAGGGTAGCCCACCAAGGCAGGGTAGCCCACCAAGGCAGGGTGGCCCACCAAGTCAGGGTGGCCCACCAAGGCAGAGTGGCCCACCAAGGCAGGGTGGCCCACCAAGTCAGGGTGGCCCACCAAGGCAGAGTGGCCCACCAAGGCAGGGTGGGCAGAGTGGCCCACCAAGGCAGGGTGGCCCACCAAGGCAGAGTGGCCCACCAAGGCAGGGTAGCCCACCAAGGCAGGGTGGCCCACCAAGGCAGGGTGGCCCACCAAGGCAGAGTGGCCCACCAAGGCAGAGTGGTCCACCAAGGCAGAGTGGCCCACCAAGGCAGAGTGGCCCACCAAGGCAGAGTGGCCCACCAAGGCAGAGTGGCCCACCAAGGCAGGGTGGCCCACCAAGGCAGAGTGGCCCACCAAGTGGCCCACCAAGGCAGGGGCAGAGTGGCCCACCAAGGCAGTGTGGCCTACCAAGGCCACCAAGGCAGAGTGGCCCACCAAGGCAGGGTGGCCCACCACCGCAGAGTGGCCCACCCAGGCAGAGTGGCCCACCAAGGCAGAGTGGCCCACCAAGGCAGAGTGGCCCACCAAGGCAGAGTGGCCCACCAAGGCAGAGTGGCCCACCAAGGCAGAGTGGCCCACCAAGGCAGAGTGGCCCACCAAGGCAGAGTGGCCCACCAAGGCAGAGTGGCCCACCAAGGCAGAGTGGCCCACCAAGGCAGAGTGGCCCACCAAGGCAGAGTGGCCCACCAAGGCAGAGTGGCCCACCAAGGCAGGGTGGCCCACCAAGGCAGAGTGGCCCACCAAGGCAGAGTGGCCCACCAAGGCAGAGTGGCCCACCAAGGCAGAGTGGCCCACCAAGGCAGGGTGGCCCACCAAGGCAGAGTGGCCCACCAAGGCACCAAGGCAGTGGCCCACCAAGGCAGAGTGGCCCACCAAGGCAGAGTGGCCCACCAAGGCAGGGTGGCCCACCAAGGCAGGGTGGCAGAGTGGCCCACCAAGGCAGAGTGGCCCACCAAGGCAGAGTGGCCCACCAAGGCAGAGTGGCCCACCAAGGCAGAGTGGCCCACCAAGGCAGAGTGGTCCACCAAGGCAGAGTGGCCCACCAAGTGGCCCACCAAGGCAGGGTGGCCCACCAAGGCAGAGTGGCCCACCAAGGCAGAGTGGCCCACCAAGGCAGAGTGGCCCACCAAGGCAGAGTGGCCCACCAAGGCAGAGTGGCCCACCAAGGCAGAGTGGCCCACCAAGGCACCAAGGCAGTGGGCCCACCAAGGCAGAGTGGTCCACCAAGGCAGAGTGGCCCACCAAGGCAGAGTGGCCCACCAAGGCAGAGTGGCCCACCAAGGCAGAGTGGCCCACCAAGGCAGAGTGGCCCACCAAGGCAGAGTGGCCCACCAAGGCAGAGTGGCCCACCAAGGCAGGGTGGCCCACCAAGGCAGGGTGGCCCACCAAGGCAGAGTGGCCCACCAAGGCAGAGTGGCCCACCAAGGCAGAGTGGCCCACCAAGGCAGAGTGGCCCACCAAGGCAGGGTGGCCCACCAAGGCAGAGTGGCCCACCAAGGCAGAGTGGCCCACCAAGGCAGAGTGGCCCACCAAGGCAGAGTGGCCCACCAAGGCAGAGTGGCCCACCAAGGCAGAGTGGTCCACCAAGGCAGAGTGGCCCACCAAGGCAGAGTGGCCCACCAAGGCAGGGTGGCCCACCAAGGCAGAGTGGCCCACCAAGGCAGAGTGGCCCACCAAGGCAGAGTGGCCCACCAAGGCAGAGTGGCCCACCAAGGCAGAGTGGCCCACCAAGGCAGAGTGGCCCACCAAGGCAGAGTGGCCCACCAAGGCAGAGTGGCCCACCAAGGCAGAGTGGCCCACCAAGGCAGTATGCACTAGTCTTATGGGTCGTATGGTCCAGTGGATTAGGGCGTCATGCGTTTTCGCCCACCATGAGGCAGGCCAAAGCACCATGGGTTCGAGTCCTTGGCTAGTGCAGTGTTGTTATTGATATATATATATATATATATATATATATATATATATATATGTATATATATATATATATATATATATATATATATATATATATATATATATATATATATATATATATGTCGTGCCGAATATGTAAAACTGGTCAATTAGCAAGAACTCATTTAAAATTAAGTCCTTTCTAAAATTTTCTCTTATACGCTTAAAGATATATTTTTTTTCATTAATGTTGATGTAAAAATTTATAATTTTGCACCAAAAGGAACTTAGAAAACTTACCTAACCTTATTATAACAAGCGCAATTTATTTTAGCCTAACCCAACTAAATATATTTTAGATTTGTTTACAGTAATTTAGTACTAAACAAACACAGTGAAATATATTTTTTTTCGTTAGGTTCAAAATGATTTTGGCGAAATTATTGCATACACAAATATTAATTTGTCTTATATGGCAAGATGAGCGTTGCTATTTAAGCCAAGATCGCAAGTTCTGCCTATTCGGCACGACATATATATAAATATATATAAAACAACACTTATATATATATAAGCTTTCCATATATATGGGAAGAAACCACAATAAAAAACCTGACTGCAAAATAAAAAAAAAAATAAGCGGAAATGTCTGAAGGCTTTCATGTGCACATTCACACATCTTCAGAGGGCTAGTTCCTCAGAAGAGACGATTAGTGGAACGTATTACATATTGCTACCTTGACGTACGTCAGTAGTGTGGATCTTACAGTGCCATGTTGAATAAGTTTGACTCCACCAAAAACTGCATCAGTGTGGGAATAAAAAAATTAACCAAGCAAGGTTACCAGGGCTTCCTTGACAATAAATGTGTACTTCCCCGCGGCAGTAAGATTTAGTCTGGCTAAGTCTCCTATTAACTCCACTTAGTGTACATTATAAACCTTTATGCTTTCTATAATTAGCAGTCCTTAAGTTTTACTAGCAATAATGAATGTTAAATTAAATGATGTCTATAAGTAAGGGGATGATTAAGAGTCCCTTAGTTATTATCACTGACGGTAGTTAATGTGCCTGAGGCAGGGGACTGGATATTCAAACTGGACAAGGGCGACAGTTGACTCAGAGAACAAACACTTGTTGTGCCGTTGCAGTAACAACTTTATGTGTGGCTTAAAACTGCCATAAATTTAAAGGTAAGTGGCTTGTTATGACACTATAATTTCAAAGTGCGCATTTTGACTTACCAAGTCATACAATCAATATTCTTGACGTGGCAGTTTACATCTTAAACAACTTCTTTAATGTGACACTTGTCTGTTCTGTCATCAGAATCTTTATCGTTTCGAGAATGTTATCTTAAGCTTCTTGTAAGTATTTACCATAAACAGTGTAATTTAGATTTTGTTGCAAATAATTTTCTTTTTAATTAGAAATACAGTCAAGGCAACAATGAGCTTTGTAATCACGTGTTTGTAGTTTCAAGAACTGATACTCGGCTTATCAGACTTGCGACATTTTCCCATGAGGTCGCTTCCTCTTATCTCACTTCGCATTTTCACTCGAAGAGAACAAAAAATCTCAGCGATTGAAGTTTTCAGATTTGTCCATAGGTCCACTCTCGCTCTGCTCTACGAGCTTTATCGTACCTCTTCTTGAAGCTAAAGTTATGATACGTCATCTAACATGAATAACGTATCACTACCCTCGTATAAACTATCTCTCTTATGCTCAACATTTCACCTTCTATCACCTGGTAAACAGCTCGTCTTCACAACTTATATAATGAGCTTATTTCCAGTAAATTATCCGAAGGAAATTTAGATTTAACTGAAGTATCTTAACCAATTCAAGTGAAAAATAACTAATATTTAGTTAAGTAAATTGCTTGGATCGTTCAGCAAGTGACGTGGGTAATTGCGTTATAAAACGAGGGGTGTACTTTAAGGACGGGTTACAACCCCATAGTATGGTCAGCCTCTTAGCTATAACTCAACCTATAACATACAGCTATAACCTAGCTTGTATTTAGAATTTTCAAATAAAAATTAAGCTAGAAGTAGGTCTTACCAACGTTCCTTCTCTTTTAAAAAATATAACTCATTTATTTAAAGAAAAAAATGTGCTGAAAGTCTTTAATACAAGTTGCTGATTTCAGATAATGAATATTACTCACTGAGATAAAGTGAGGAAGATAAAGATGGCGACATAGTTCTGTCACAAGCGTTATTCCTCAGATAATGACAATTAAAAATGTAGGTCGGGGAACACTGAATTGATGAGTATAGCGTATCAAGGCAACACTCTTCATCAGCTACACTGACAGTGTATGACTCCTGGCGCCATTCTTGCCGGTCCGTCCACCATTTTTATTAACTGAAATTCGTCTTAGCACTCTCTTCTAAACAGGTGGTTTTGCTAAGTCTTGTTCAGTCAGTTCCGAAGATGCCATCCTGGTGATCTGCCCCACGTGAAGTATGAGGTGGTTGTTGAGGAACCACAGTATCACTTGTCACAGGAGGTAACCGTGGTTCACGGTGGATACACGGTTTCTTTTTCTTTCTTCATGGAGCTACTTCCCTTCCCTCTCCCACCTACTATAATTTACGTCATGATAAATGAGACATTTTCTTCTTTATCTGGGTACTACCTGACTGCGACACTATTTACTCATCCCATCGGGGAAATCACTTGTAGACTGAATACGGTGTTCTACTTATCCCCATCTGGTATCTTTGTCCCCGCTTTATTTTGACCATGGATCCGGCTTACCCCATTGTGTATTAACAATTCTGGGATCATTTGTATGTCAAGGACAGGCTTGCTCAAGAACATCTCCCAAAAGACCTCGATGTACATGATAAACAATACTGATACTGCAGCTCACGTACATTCTCACGCACGTTGTAGGAAACACATCTTGAAACCTCCTTCCAAACAGAAAGTATTTCGAAAGCAAAAAATGAACTTTTTTTTCCATTGAACCAACAAACCCACTATTTGCTATACGGACCCTCGTATAAGCAAAGAAATCTTGACCTCCGTCAGCCTAACCTTCTTCCTGCTACGCCCTAAATAGTGGAATGTATATTGTCACCACAATTAACCTTGACCAGGCCACCAACCTTTTGCATATTCGCAATATTGGCAAAGCTCCAGGAACAACACAAGAGATGTTCCTTCCTCAAGCAGAGATGTGGGACTGTCGTCACCATTCATCAAGAATTTACAGAATGTGACTCAGACATTCAAAAGTCACTCGAGCTTCATTACACTATAACCAAAGTAGACTTTTATGGGACAAAGTACACCCTGTGTATTCCCGTCAGTGTCCCTGTTTCCGTCGAGAAAGAAAAAAAAAAAGGTCGGTCATATAATATGGTAGTGATCCAACTCCATCTCTACGGAAAGTTACTAGAAATTTGCCAGAGCTGACTGACACCAACACCTATTTAAATGTTCAATGAGAGAGACACTTGTGCAACATTTGTTTCTGGAAATGTTTCACCAGCCAGTGGATTTTTCAGTCCAGTACAGAGAGCTGTGGAAGATGCGAAGTTTGAAGTAATCAGTCACTCAGTCTGGAGTCGAAGTGCGAGCTCATCAATCTTGATAAAAAGACTGATGGACTCAGACGTCGACTCCAGTCTGAGGGACTGATTACCTGAAATTCCTCATCTTCCATCATTCTCTGCATTAGACTAAAGAAGCCACTGGCTGGTGAAACGTTTCCAGAATAGATACCCAAATGTTGCACAAGTGTCTCATTTATCAACTTATCAGTTTTCTTAATCATTCATTCAAAAGAAAGTAAAATCTAACAGTCACATTAATGTTGAACGCTCATCAAGTCTCCACCTAAGACGCTCTTAGCTCTTCACCCTCTGCTACCTGAACTACCTCTGAACTTTCAGTCTTCAGTTCTTCCATCGACACATCCACCACAACCTAAAAGACTTCAACAACCAGCTGTTTCCAAAAGAAACTACGAACTTATTGTCTCTACGCTTTCGTTTTTCTAATAGTCTGCCTACCTCAACCACTGATATTTACATCGGTACTCCATCTGTACCCACACTGCTTCTTTATCTCAGAAGACAACTAGCCTCTCATATCTTCTTCCTTGGCAGGTGCCAATGTCTGTTCCCTCGCTGCTTCACGTTCCTCTTCCACCTTCTGCGTCACACTACTAGATATGGTGAATGCTGAAGACAGAGTAAATCAAATGATGGTAAATCATGTTTTTAAAATTGCTCACAAGCAGAGTTTAGATTATCTTGATGCCAAGTTTCTCAAAGTTTGGAAGCAAAACAAGTCTAGTACTAGAGGAAGCGACCACAATTTTGTAGTACCTACAGTAAGTGGTCGGCCCTCAAACATCTTTCATTATATAACAATAAAAGAGTGGCCCGAATTGCCTATACATGTCAAAGCCAGTCCTAGCATGAGCCAGTTGAGGAAGAGAGAGAGAGAGAGAGAGAGTTAAAAAAATGAATTGTTAATATTCGTATAACTAGTAGTAGGTTGGTAGACAGCAACCACCCAGGGAAGTACTACCGTCCTGCCAGATGACTGTGAAACAGAAACCTGATGATGGTAGGATTGCTGGTTTCTTTTTCTGTCTCATAAACATGCTAGATAACAGGGATATCTTGCTACTCCTACTTACACTTTGGTCACACTTCACAGACACGCACATGCATATATATATACATACATCTAGGTTTTTCTCCTTTTTCTAAATAGCTCTTGTTCTTCTTTATTTCTTCTATTGTCCATGGGGAAGTGGAAAAGAATCTTTCCTCCGTAAGCCATGCGTGTCGTATGAGGCGACTAAAATGCCGGGAGCAATGGGCTAGTAACCCCTTCTCCTGTAGACATTTACTAAAAAAGAGAAGAAGAAAAAATTTATAAAACTGGGATGCTTGAATGTGCGTGGAAGTAGTGCGGATGACAAGAAACAGATGATTGCTGATGTTATGAATGAAAAGAAGTTGGATGTCCTGGTCCTAAGCGAAACAAAGCTGAAGGGGGTAGGGGAGTTTCGGTGAGGGGAAATAAATGGGATTAAATCTGGAGTATCTGAGAGAGTTAGAGCAAAGGAAGGGGTAGCAGTTATGTTGAAGGATCAGTTATGGAAGGAGAAAAGAGAATATGAATGTGTAAATTCAAGAATTATGTGGATTAAAGTAAAAGTTGGATGCGAGAAGTGGGTCATAATAAGCGTGTATGCACCTGGAGAAGAGAGAAATGCAGAGGAGAGAGAGAGATTTTGGGAGATGCTAAGTGAATGTATAGGAGCCTTTGAACCAAGTGAGAGAGTAATTGTGGTAGGGGACCTGAATGCTAAAGTAGGAGAAACTTTTAGAGAGGGTGTGGTAGGTAAGTTTGGGGTGCCAGGTGTAAATGATAATGGGAGCCCTTTGATTGAACTTTGTATAGAAAGGGGTTTAGTTATAGGTAATACATATTTTAAGAAAAAGAGGATAAATAAGTATACAAGATATGATGTAAGGCGAAATGGCAGTAGTTTGTTGGATTATGTATTGGTAGATAAAAGACTGTTGAGTAGACTTCAGGATGTACATGTTTATAGAGGGGCCGCAGATATATCAGATCACTTTCTAGTTGTAGCTACACTGAGAGTAAAAGGTAGATGGGATACAAGGAGAATAGAAGCATCAGGGAAGAGAGAGGTGAAGGTTTATAAACTAAAAGAGGAGGCAGTTAGGGTAAGATATAAACAGCTATTGGAGGATAGATGGGCTAATGAGAGCATAGGCAATGGGGTCGAAGAGGTATAGGGTAGGTTTAAAAATGTAGTGGTAGAGTGTTCAGCAGAAGTTTGTGGTTACAGGAAAGTGGGTGCGGGAGGGAAGAGGAGCGATTGGTGGAATGATGATGTAAAGAGAGTAGTAAGGGAGAAAAAGTTAGCATATGAGAAGTTTTTACAAAGTAGAAGTGATGCAAGGACGGAAGAGTATATGGAGAAAAAGAGAGAGGTTAAGAGAGTGATGAAACAATGTAAAAAGAGAGCAAATGAGAGAGAGGGTGAGATGTTATCAACAAATTTTGTTGAAAATAAGAAAAAGTTTTGGAGTGAGATTAACAAGTTAAGGAAGCCTAGAGAACAAATGGATTTGTCAGTTAAAAATAGGAGAGGAGAGTTATTAAATGGAGAGTTAGAGGTATTGGGAAGATGGAGGGAATATTTTGAGGAATTGTTAAATGTTGATGAAGATAGGGAAGCTGTGATTTCGTGTATAGGGCAAGGAGGAATAACATCTTGTAGGAGTGAGGAAGAGCCAGTTGTGAGTGTGGGGGAAGTTCGTGAGGCAGTAGGTAAAATGAAAGGGGGTAAGGCAGCCGGGATTGATGGGATAAAGATAGAAATGTTAAAAGCAGGTGGGGATATAGTTTTGGAGTGGTTGGTGCAATTATTTAATAAATGTATGGAAGAGGGTAAGGTACATAGGGATTGGCAGAGAGCATGTATAGTTCCTTTGCATAAAGGCAAAGGGGATAAAAGAGAGTGCAAAAATTATAGGGAAGTAAGTCTGTTGAGTATACCTGGTAAAGTGTATGGTAGTTATTATTGAAAGAATTAAGAGTAAGACGGAGAATAGGATAGCAGATGAACAAGGAGGCTTTAGGAAAGGTAGGGGGTGTGTGGACCAGGTGTTTACAGTGATAAGGCTAAAGAGGTCTTTGTGGCATTTATGGATTTGGAAAAGGCATATGACAGGGTGGATAGGGGGGCAATGTGGCAGATGTTGCAGGTGTATGGTGTAGGAGGTAGGTTACTGAAAGCAGTGAAGAGTTTTTACGAGGATAGTGAGGCTCAAGTTAGAGTATGTAGGAAAGAGGGAGATTATTTCCCAGTAAAAGTAGGCCTTAGACAAGGATGTGTGATGTCACCGTGGTTGTTTAATATATTTATAGATGGGGTTGTAAGAGAAGTAAATGTGAGGGTCTTGGCAAGAGGCATGCAGTTAAAAGATAAAGAATCACACATAAAGTGGGAGTTGTCACAGTTGCTCTTTGCTGATGACACTGTGCTCTTGGGAGATTCTGAAGAGAAGTTGCTGAGATTGGTGGATGAATTTGGTAGGGTGTGCAAAAGAAGAAAATTAAAAGTGAATACAGGAAAGAGTAAGGTTATGAGGATAACAAAAAGATTAGGTGATGAAAGATTGGATGTCAGATTGGAGGGAGAGAGTATGGAGGAGGTGAATGTATTCAGATATTTGGGAGTGGACGTGTCAGCGGATGGGTCTATGAAAGATGAGGTGAATCATAGAATTGATGAGGGGAAAAGGGTGAGTGGTGCACTTAGGAGTCTGTGGAGACAAAGAACTTTGTCCTTGGAGGCAAAGAGGGGAATGTATGAGAGTATATTTTTACCAACGCTCTTATATGGGTGTGAAGCATGGGTGATGAATGTTGCAGCGAGGAGAAGGCTGGAGGCAGTGTAGATGTTATGTCTGAGGGCAATGTGTGGTGTGAATATAATGCAGAGAATTCGTAGTTTGGAAGTTAGGAGGAGGTGCAGGATTACCAAAACTGTTGTCCAGAGGGCTGAGGAAGGGTTGTTGAGGTGGTTCGGACATGTAGAGAGAATGGAGCGAAACAGAGTGACTTCAAGAGTGTATCAGTCTGTAGTGGAAGGAAGGTGGGGTAGGGGTCGGCCTAGGAAAGGTTGGAGGGAGGGGGTAAAGGAGGCTTTGTGTGCGAGGGGCTTGGACTTCCAGCAGGCATGCGTGAGCGTGTTTGATAGGAGTGAATGGAGACAAATGGTTTTTAATACTTGACGTGCTGTTGGAGTGTGAGCAAAGTAACATTTATGAAGGGGTTCAGGGAAACCGGCAGGCCGGACTTGAGTCCTGGAGATGGGAAGTACAGTGCCTGCACTCTGAAGGAGGGGTGTTAATGTTGCAGTTTAAAAACTGTAGTGTAAAGCACCCTTCTGGCAAGACAGTGATGGAGTAAATGATGGTGAAAGTTTTTCTTTTTCGGGCCACCCTGCCTTGGTGGGCCACCCTGCCTTGGTGGGCCACCCTGCCTTGGTGGGCCACCCTGCCTTGGTGGGAATCGGCCAGTGTGTTAATAATAAAAAATATTACATTATTGTAAGTTGATCCTCTCTTTAATGTTCATGTAAATAACTCAGTTCACTTTATTCCTATTGTATCTCTTAGTATTGTTATTAATTTTCACACAGCTGAGTTACTTAGCAGTTTCAATTTTAAGTTATAATCATGACTGATTTCTACTGTAACTATGGCATTTGTTTAGGTTATCCTAGGTAATTTACACATATATTAAACAATGTATGGTAATTATTCTGATGTGTACCTACTTACCTACCACTATCCTGAGTACAAAAACAATTGGAGATTCCATCGGCGTTCAGAAGCGCACTCTCATACACTTCTAAGGTTATACACAAATCCCTAATTTGTAATTTTCTACCATCACACATCGACTTTACCAATTATCCTAGCCCATAGGCACCACCTGTCGTCTAATACTGCTGTATTACTGATAACTAGTAATGGCGATACACAATGGAATATCAGAAGTTACAGGAGGAATCTGGAAGAGTTCCTAACGTTGATCTTCCACTTTTACGCTGCATGTGTTTTCAAGAACTTATCTATGGCCATGTACTTTTACAATCACTGTCCCCAGTGAGACATGCAGAAAAAGTGCACTTCTTGTGCACTATGATATTCCTCATTCTCGAATTTCCATTTATACTGAATTTCATGTGCCTCCCTAGACAAGTGGTAGACCGTCTGCTCTTTGTATCTTTCCCATTCATGTCCTTTGTCTTTAACATAGTTTCGGATTTAGTAGATAACTAAGACACATGTGCAGTTATTAAGTATCTTTATTCGGAATTGTTTTACCTACAGAGTGAGCTTCCTCAGTCGAGTGTAGACATGTCAAATATGGAGACAGCAGAAGCGGTGGAGTGGTACAGATGTGATCAGTTCATCATCCTTGATGTAGTTTGAGGTGGTCAGTCCCTCAACCTGGAGATGTTCTCAACTTCTTGAACAATATTAAGCCGAAGCATGAGAACAGAACCTTTATAGGTGCGAAGAATGGAGATTATGTCAGAGGAAGCGGAGCCCACTAGTAGGAGTAAGAACATAAGAATTGAGGAGCACTGCAGCAAGTCTACTACACCATGCTAAGCAAGTCCTCATATCCAACTCGTCTCACTTATAACTTCTGCCTGGGCAATGGAGTTGTAGGTGTTCTCTGTACCAAGGAACCATTGAGTTCCAGTGTCAGATAAGTATCAGTATGATAATGGTATTTTATACTAATCTCTTATTTCATCCTTATCTATAAGCAACTTCTTTTACTGGGTGATTTTAACTCGAATCATTCGCTGTGCGGAGCATCATACGACTGTCAATGAGACCAAATAGTTTTTCCTCACCCATCCACCTCTCCAGATCTTGAACACCAGATTCCCTACACATTTAGATCCTGCACTCACTCTCTCTTATACACATCTCCCTCTGCTGTGTTTCCATAGCAGTCGATTTCTATTTAATAAATGGTGAAGAATGAGACACTTGCGCAACATTTGGGAACCTTTATTGTGGAAACGTTTTGCCAGCCAGTGACTTCATTAGTCCAATATAGAAAAGAACGGTGGAAGATCAGAGGGAGTTTGAAATAATTGGTCCCTCAGCCTGGTGTCGATGTGTTCAGTCCATCAATCTTGATAAAAATACAGCATATGTGTGGAGAAGGGACTTATATACGGCAGACATGTGAAACGAAGCAGTTGCAGACGGCATCCCCGGTGAAAAAATCCACTAGTGAAAGGTCAGGCCTACAGGTTAGGTAAGTGTCGAAGAGTTCCCTGAATGAAGGTCTCAGGATGTTGCTTTGTGTGGCATGTAAATAGTTTAGACACCTCTCAAATTTAAGAATGAGGCGCTTTTGCAATAAATAATGTCTGCAGCAGCGATTATTTCCTTAGTTTCTCTACCTGTCGTTTTACACTCGACTTCCTTGTCTGTCTCAGCGGCACTAATGAGAGTGTAGTTTGGGAACTTTATAAATGCCGTTCTTTTTTCCTTATGTTCTTCCTGACGTGTTTTTAGAAATCTTCACCATCTCTGTTCTCTCTGCAGGCACACTTGCAATCCACCAGACCTCGCTTGAACATTATAAAATAGGACTTCCTGGTGGTGTCCTAACTGCTCTCAGGAAGTATGTGCGAAATGCGCTGCATGGATTATAAACCATTTCCAAGCTTTCAAACAAGCGATAACACACGTACGTCATATTATAAGGATAGCTTAACAAACATGTCGAGGACACGAAAGTGGGAATCACTTCTCTCGTGTTTCTCAAAGACTACATTTATCCCGTTCCTTCCTTCAGTTCCAGCCCAATTAGGAGTCCACCCGACTTGCTTTTACATCTCACACTCAAGAACTTGACAACATTCTCTTCACACTCCGCGAAGTCACAATGAAGCTTTCCAAGTGCCAACAGCAGCTAGGCTTGATAACATCAATATTTATATACATACTTTAACACTTACATTCTACAACACTAGTCTTAATTAATTGCTTATGGTATTTCGGTCGAGGACGGATCAAAATGTCGTCGTAAGTTTCGTCTCTTCAGTCCGAGTCATTCGTCAACTGTCCCAGTCACAGTATTGTCACTTTTACTATTTATTAGTTGTTAGAGTTCTTGCTTAAACGTCTCGTGAAAGATGTAGAATTCCGAAACTCTTTCTCTTCAATTTTATTTTATAAAGGACCGGTCGCCTCAATGCATATATACTGCAATCTTTTTTTAATCTAGAAAAAACTTGAGGCTGTACCTGGTAGTAAACCTCTTGTCCTATGCCCACATTTTAGGCCTCAAAGGCAAACTACCATTTATTCCCCTCAAAATTATTTTTTATCAGACGTAAATAAGAACTTTTCCCCAGACTTTGTACAAGTTAACCGCTACTTTATTACTCATTATTAACAAATTCGCCTCTGTTCTTTCTTCAAATTAGTTAGTCTTGTATTCGCATTATTTTCTTATTGTTTGTGTAGGAACACACTGTCAGTTGGTAGAGCCATTTCTACACTATATTATTGACGGCGCTTCCAGGTGGGCTGGGCAACGACACTGTATTATCTCTCACACAGTTCGACACCTCCATGGTTTCCGTATCCCAGAAGAAGATGCCGTTATGAAAGTCGCACAAAACCTCCCTAAAGTTGCCTGTCATAATCTGGCTAAGATGATAAACTCTTCTTCGTCTACATTCGTCTCTTATCTAAGCTAGACCTTGGAAACCAATTATATTTCTCAAGCTAACCCGCTACTCTTCCCCGGTCTAGGCAATGTAAACAGACAAACAACACAGCAAGATTGACGTGATGTCCATTGTCTTGGCTATTTTGTTCACTCCTATGATATTTACCATCTTTATCCATATAGAACAATTACAGATGTTGGTAATTTTAATTAATTTATTCGTCGTCCCCATTTATTACGCCCCTTTATTCTTCGTATTAACGTTCTAGCAACATCTCTTAATTTACCCCCTCTTTACATTGCAATAGTAATTTCTTTTTGCTTTTCTCCTTGGCAGGTTAGAAGGCTCTAGCAATACTTTTTGTTAGTCTCATTCTGTACCAGTGTACAGTGATGTTCAAAATTCCCAGATGGAGTAAGGTAGCTATTGTTAAAGAATAAAAACACAATACCGTGACGTTTCGCCCCGACCTGGACCATTAACTGTGCGTGACTAAAGGTCCAAGTCGGACCGAAACGTTGTCATAAGTTTTTTCTCCTATATGCGGGTTACATGTTTATATATGACTGTTATTCCGAACAGAGTAATCCAAGAACATTTACTAGAGTCGGTTCGTATTTTCATAGCAAAATTATGTGCACTACCCGTCACTAACAGTGTTCTCGACTCCGAAGTTCGGTAGAAGCTATACAGAAATTCGACTTTCCATATCCCATTATCCTTCACATATAACACCGTTTGTGTCGCATTTCTAGTAAGCAGCAAGAAGTCGTTTTTGATGGTTCCTGGAGACAACGATATCCAGGTCAATGAATACCACGCAGACCTGGCAGCCACATGGTCACTTGGAAGTATTCACGAACTACCAATCTGCCGCTGGGATCTTTCCCGGAATACTTTCAAGTATTCTCTTAACAACATCGAAACCACTGACAACATTATTTGTCTCAGCGCACCTAATTGTGGTTAGATAGATTGTTATCTACAAAACCACAGTTAGGTTCATGGCCATCCTCCCACCACTGATATATGAATCAGACACATGACACACACAATGGAGTCTTACGTGGAAAAACATCCGGCACCTCACTGTTACGACTGGCGAGCCACACTACCTTCTTACAATATTATTTTTAGTATATTATCCTATCTGTCAGAAAGATGGTAAAATTTGCTTTCACTATCTACAACACCTTGAAGTGCTCACACTAACTGACTTCTTGTCCAAAAGTCACACATTTGATGCAAATTCTGTTTTTTATATTTATTTATTTTGTAAGATAACTAACCCATTGCACTATAATAAACTTTTTTTTCTGACAGTAACTCGGACCTCCACTAACAACTAACCTCAAACACCAATACTCACAACTGCTCCAACTATCACCCAGACATTTTCAAAGTGTTTTTTTGCAAAATAAATAATAATTATAATAATTAAAAAATAAAAATAATACTCAATTAATAATAATAATAATAATAATAATAATAATAATAATAATAATAATAATAATAATAATAATAATAATAATAATAATAATAATCATGCTAGCGCTCATAAACACCCGGTAATTTTGAATTAAATCGAAATTATTCAACACTATACAATACCAAGGCAGTACTACCTAAAACCAGTACTGCAAGTTACCAAGGTAGTACTATATAATACCAAGGCAGTACTACCTAAAACCAGTACTGCAAGTTACCAAGGTAGTACTATATAATACCAAGGCAGTACTATATAATACCAAGGCAGTACTATATAATACCAAGGCAGTACTATATAATACCAAGGCAGTACTATATAATACCAAGGCAGTACTATATAATACCAAGGCAGTACTGTATAATACCAAGGCAGTACTATATAATACCATACTGTATAATACAAGGCAGTACTATATAATACCAAGCTACTATATAATACCAAGGCAGTACTATATAATACCAAGGCAGTACTATATAATACCAAGGCAGTACTATATAATACCAAGGCAGTACTATATAATACCAAGGCAGTACTATATAATACCAAGGCAGTACTGTATAATACCAAGGCAGTACTATATAATACCAAGGCAGTACTATATAATACCAAGGCAGTACTATATAATACCAAGGCAGTACTGTATAATACCAGTACTACATGTTACCAAGGAAGTACTATATAATACCAGTACTACATGTTACCAAGGAAGTACTATATAATACCAGTACTACATGTTACCAAGGAAGTACTGTATAATACCAGTACTACATGTTACCAAGGAAGTACTATATAATACCAGTACTACATGTTACCAAGGAAGTACTATATAATACAAAGACAGTACTATATAATACCAAGACAGTAATACATAATACCAAGGCAGTGCTACATAATACCAAGGCAGTACTATATAATACCAAGACAGTAATACATAATACCAAGGCAGTGCTACATAATACCAAGGCAGTACTATATAATACCAAGACAGTAATACATAATACCAAGGCAGTGCTACATAATACCAAGGCAGTGCTACATAATACCAAGGCAGTGCTACATAATACCAAGGCAGTGCTACATAATACCAGTACTACATGTTACCAAGGCAGTACTATATAATACCAAGGCAGTACTATATAATACCAAGGCAGTACTATATAATACCAAGGCAGTGCTACATAATACCAGTACTACATGTTACCAAGGCAGTACTATATAATACCAAGGCAGTACTATATAATACCAAGGCAGTACTATATACTTCACGTAATGACCCGATTGTAAACAAACCATACCACGGGCTGGAATAGAACCCGCGATCAGAGAGTCTCAAAACTCCAGACCGTCGCGTTAGCCACTGGACCAGCTAGCCACAATAAGATTCGCCCAGCTATTTATATTTCTACACCATAGGAAGGTTAGCATAGGCACCACTGTGACTTCAAATGTAAGTTTTTACAGACGAATCTCATATTGTGTAGAAATATACCTAGTTGGGCGAATCTTATTGTGGTTAGCTGGTCCAGTGGCTAACGCGACGGTCTGGAGTTTTGAGACTCTCTGATCGCGGGTTCTATCCCCGCCGTGGTATGGTCAGTACTATATAATACAAAGGCAGTACTATATAATACCAAGACAGTAATATATAATACCAAGGCAGTACTACATAATACCAAGGAAGTACTATATAATACCAAGGCAGTACTATATAATACCAACTCAGTACTATATAATACCAAGGCAGTACTATATAATACCAAGACAGTACTATATAATACCAAGACAGTACTATATAATACCAAGGCAGTACTATATAATACCAAGACAGCTATGTATAATACCAAGGCAGTACTATATAATACCAAGGCAGTACTATATAATACCAAGACAGTAATATATAATACCAAGGCAGTACTATATAATACCAAGACAGTACTATATAATACCAAGGCAGTACTATATAATACCAAGACAGCAATGTATAATACCAAGGCAGTACTATATAATACCAAGGCAGTACTATATAATACCAAGACAGTAATATATAATACCAAGGCAGTACTATATAATACCAAGACAGTACTATATAATACCAAGGCAGTACTATATAATACCAAGACAGTACTAAATAATACCAAGGCAGTACTATATAATACCAAGACAGCAATGTATAATACCAAGGCAGTACTATATAATACCACAGCAGTACTATATAATACCAAGACAGCAATGTATAATACCAAGGCAGTACTATATAATACCAAGGCAGTACTATATAATACCAAGGCTGTACTATATAATACCAAGACAGTAATGTATAATACCAAGGCAGTACTATATAATACCAAGGAAGTGCTACATAATACCAGCACTTCATGTTACCAAGGCAGTACTATATAATACCAAGGCAGTATTTTATAATACCAGTACTACATGTTACCAAGACAGTACTATATAATACCAAGGCAGTACTGTATAATACCAAGGCAGTACTATATAATACCAAGGCAGTACTATATAATACCAAGGCAGTACTATATAATACCAAGGCAGTACTATATAATACCAAGGCAGTACTATATAATACCAAGGCAGTACCGTATAATACCAAGGCAGTACTGTATAATACCAAGGCAGTACTATATAATACCAAGGCAGTACTATATAATGCCAAGGCAGTACTACATAATACCAAGGCAGTACTGCATAATACCAAGGCAGTACTGTATAATACCAAGGAAGTACTATATAATACCAGTACTACATGTTACCAAGGAAGTACTATATAATACCAGTACTACATGTTACCAAGGAAGTACTATATAATACAAAGACAGTACTATATAATACCAAGACAGTAATACATAATACCAAGGCAGTGCTACATAATACCAAGGCAGTGCTACATAATACCAAGGCAGTACTATATAATACCAAGACAGTAATACATAATACCAAGGCAGTGCTACATAATACCAAGGCAGTGCTACATAATACCAAGGCAGTGCTACATAATACCAAGGCAGTGCTACATAATACCAAGGCAGTGCTACATAATACCAAGGCAGTGCTACATAATACCAAGGCAGTGCTACATAATACCAAGGCAGTGCTACATAATACCAAGGCAGTGCTACATAATACCAAGGCAGTGCTACATAATACCAAGGCAGTGCTACATAATACCAGTACTACATGTTACCAAGGCAGTACTATATAATACCAAGGCAGTACTATATACTTCACGTAATGACACGATTGTAAACAAACCATACCACGGGCTGGAATAGAACCCGCGATCAGAGAGTCTCAAAACTCCAGACCGTCGCGTTAGCCACTGGACCAGCTAGCCACAATAAGATTCGCCCAGCTATTTATATTTCTACACCATAGGAAGGTTAGCATAGGCACCACTGTGACTTCAAATTTAAGTTTTTACAGACGAATCTCATATTGTGTAGAAATATACCTAGTTGGGCGAATCTTATTGTGGTTAGCTGGTCCAGTGGCTAACGCGACGGTCTGGAGTTTTGAGACTCTCTGATCGCGGGTTCTATCCCCACCGTGGTATGGTCAGTACTATATAATACAAAGGCAGTACTATATAATACCAAGACAGTAATATATAATACCAAGGCAGTACTACATAATACCAAGGAAGTACTATATAATACCAAGGCAGTACTATATAATACCAACACAGTACTATATAATACCAAGGCAGTACTATATAATACCAAGACAGTACTATATAATACCAAGACAGTACTATATAATACAAAGGCAGTACTATATAATACCAAGACAGCTATGTATAATACCAAGGCAGTACTATATAATACAAAGGCAGTACTATATAATACCAAGACAGTAATATATAATACCAAGGCAGTACTATATAATACCAAGACAGTACTATATAATACCAAGGCAGTACTATATAATACCAAGACAGCAATGTATAATACCAAGGCAGTACTATATAATACCAAGGCAGTACTATATAATACCAAGACAGTAATATATAATACCAAGGCAGTACTATATAATACCAAGACAGTACTATATAATACCAAGGCAGTACTATATAATACCAAGACAGTACTAAATAATACCAAGGCAGTACTATATAATACCAAGACAGCAATGTATAATACCAAGGCAGTACTATATAATACCACGGCAGTACTATATAATACCAAGACAGCAATGTATAATACCAAGGCAGTACTATATAATACCAAGGCAGTACTATATAATACCAAGGCTGTACTATATAATACCAAGACAGTAATGTATAATACCAAGGCAGTACTATGTAATACCAAGGAAGTGCTACATAATACCAGCACTTCATGTTACCAAGGCAGTACTATATAATACCAAGGCAGTATTTTATAATACCAGTACTACATGTTACCAAGGCAGTACTATATAATACCAAGGCAGTACTGTATAATACCAAGGCAGTACTATATAATACCAAGGCAGTACTATATAATACCAAGGCAGTACTATATAATACCAAGGCAGTACTATATAATACCAAGGCAGTACTATATAATACCAAGGCAGTACCGTATAATACCAAGGCAGTACTGTATAATACCAAGGCAGTACTATATAATACCAAGGCAGTACTATATAATGCCAAGGCAGTACTACATAATACCAAGGCAGTACTGCATAATACCAAGGCAGTACTGTATAATACCAAGGCAGTACTATATAATACCAAGGCAGTACTATATAATACCAAGACAGTAATGTATAATACCAAGGCAGTACTATATAATACCAAGGCAGTACTATATAATACCAAGACAGCAATGTATAATACCAAGGCAGTACTATATAATACCAAGACAGTAATGTATAATACCAAGGCAGTACTATATAATACCAAGACAGTAATATATAATACCAAGGCAGTACTATATAATACCAAGACAGTATTATATAATACCAAGGCAGTACTATATAATACCAAGACAGTACTAAATAATACCAAGGCAGTACTATATAATACCAAGACAGTACTAAATAATACCAAGGCAGTACTATATAATACCAAGACAGTAATATATAATACCAAGGCAGTACTATATAATACCAAGACAGTAATATATAATACCAAGGCAGTACTATATAATACCAAGACAGTACTAAATAATACCAAGGCAGTACTATATAATACCAAGACAGTAATATATAATACCAAGGCAGTACTATATAATACCAAGACAGTAATATATAATACCAAGGCAGTACTATATAATACCAAGACAGTAATATATAATACCAAGGCAGTACTATATAATACCAAGACAGTAATATATAATACCAAGGCAGTACTATATAATACCAAGACAGTATTATATAATACCAAGGCAGTACTATATAATACCAAGACAGTACTAAATAATACCAAGGCAGTACTATATAATACCAAGACAGCAATGTATAATACCAAGGCAGTACTGTATAATACCAAGGCAGTACTATATAATACCAAGGCAGTACTATATAATACCAAGATAGTAATGTATAATACCATGGCAGTACTATATAATACCAAGGCAGTACTATATAATACCAAGACAGCAATGTATAATACCAAGGCAGTACTATATAATACCAAGGCAGTACTTTATAATACCAAGGCAGTACTATATAATACCAAGACAGTAATGTATAATACCAAGGCAGTACTATATAATACCAAGGAAGTACTACATAATACCAGCACTTCGTGTTACCAAGGCAGTACTATATAATACCAAGGCAGTATTTTATAATACCAGTACTACATGTTACCAAGGCAGTACTATATAATACCAAGGCAGTTCTGTATAATACCAAGGCAGTACTATATAATACCAAGGCAGTACTATATAATACCAAGGCAGTACTATATAATACCAAGGCAGTACTATATAATACCAAGGCAGTACTATATAATACCAAGGCAGTACCGTATAATACCAAGGCAGTACTGTATAATACCAAGGCAGTACTATATAATACCAAGGCAGTACTATATAATGCCAAGGCAGTACTACATAATACCAAGGCAGTACTGCATAATACCAAGGCAGTACTGTATAATACCAAGGCAGTACTATATAATACCAAGGCAGTACTATATAATACCAAGACAGTAATGTATAATACCAAGGCAGTACTATATAATACCAAGGCAGTACTATATAATACCAAGACAGCAATGTATAATACCAAGGCAGTACTATATAATACCAAGGCAGTACTATATAATACCAACGCAGTACTATATAATACCAAGGCTGTACTATATAATATCAAGACAGTAATGTATAACACCAAGGCAGTACTATATAATACCAAGGCAGTACTGTATAATACCAAGGCAGTACTATATAATACCAAGACAGTAATGTATAATACCAAGGCAGTACTATATAATACCAAGGCAGTACTATATAATACCAACGCAGTACTATATAATACCAAGGCAGTACTATATAATACCAAGGCAGTACTATATAATACCAAGACAGTAATGTATAATACCAAGGCAGTACTATATAATACCAAGGCAGTACTGTATAATACCAAGGCAGTACTATATAATACCAAGGCAGTACTATATAATACCAAGGCAGTACTATATAATACCAAGGCAGTACTATATAATACCAAGACAGTAATGTATAATACCAAGGCAGTACTATATAATACCAAGGCAGTACTATATAATACCAAGGCAGTACTGTATAATACCAAGGCAGTACTGTATAATACCAAGGCAGTACTATATAATACCAAGGCAGTACTATATAATGCCAAGGCAGTACTATATAATACCAAGGCAGTACTGTATAATACCAAGGCAGTACTATATAGTACCAAGGCAGTACTATATAATACCAAGGCAGTACTGTATAATACCAAGGCAGTACTATATAATACCAAGGCAGTACTATATAATGCCAAGGCAGTACTATATAATACCAAGGCAGTACTGTATAATACCAAGGCAGTACTATATAGTACCAAGGCAGTACTATATAATACCAAGGCAGTACTGTATAATACCAAGGCAGTACTATATAGTACCAAGGCAGTACTATATAATACCAAGGCAGTACTATATAATACCAAGGCAGTACTATATAATACCAAGGCTGTACTATATAATACCAAGACAGTAATGTATAATACCAAGGCAGTACTATATAATACTAAGGAAGTACTACATAATACCAGCACTTCATGTTACCAAGGCAGTACTGTATAACACCAAGGCAGTATTTTATAATACCAGTACTACATGTTACCAAGGCAGTACTATATAATACCAAGGCAGTACTATATAATACCAAGGCAGTACTATATAATACCAAGGCAGTACTATATAATACCAAGGCAGTACTATATAATACCAAGGCAGTACTATATAATACCAAGGCAGTACTATATAATACCAAGGCAGTACTATATAATACCAAGGCAGTACTATATAATACCAAGGCAGTACTATATAATACCAAGGCAGTACTATATAATACCAAGGCAGTACTGTATAATACCAAGGCAGTACTGTATAATACCAAGGCAGTACTGTATAATACCAGTACTACATATTACCAAGGCAGTACTATATAATACTAGAAGAATATAAAACCAATGTATTATTATGTAATACCAGTACTATATAATACCAGTTCTATGTAATACCAGCACTATATAATACCCAGGCATTACCATATAATACCAGCATTATGTAATATCAAGGCAGTACTACATAACACAAGTAATACCAAGGCAGTATTATATGTATATATATTGTATAATACCAGTACGATATAATATCAAGACAGTAATATATAGTACCTAGACATTACCATATAATACCAAGGAAGTAGTATATATTATCATTACCATACGTGTGGTAGTATCTCATCAATTTTCATTGTTTGTGTTAAGACATATCTAACCTGCACTAGCGCGGCATAACCTGGCTGAACAAATCCTTATCTATTCAGTTATATGTAAATTGGCATTTGAAAGATCGTTGGATGCGTTTTAAGGAACTGACGTTGGGCACCAGCCTCAGGAAATCGACTTTGTGCAATGAGGATATATAGCGTAGCACTGCAGCAACTGAGCGTAGTGTTGTGGCTGATGACTGGCTGGATAATGTTATCAGATGGAGCCATTTTCAGCAGTTTGATACATGCATGATCAGTGACCTTCCTTCTCATTAAAGTTCTAACTGCCTTTTTTTTCATAAAAGTCAATGAGATAAGATTTATAGCTTATTTTAATACAGGTTGTTCATGTTATGTAATAAAAGTTTGATTAAAATATATGATAACGGAGCACTGATTCCTGATAAACATGATTCCTCTTGACCACTCGATCCTAGCGCACTCACCTCACACGCTGAGGTCCGGGGTTCGAATCTCCTCCTACGGGAGAAGAAACAAAATTTATAGGCGCATTAAAGGAGATGCTGGATCACCTTACAGACTGATATCTTCATATTAACAGAGACGTCAATAACTGATAGAAAAAGTTAAACAAGAATGTGAAGTGAAAGTCACTAGGGAATCTAGGACAAATACTAGAAGCTTCTGTCTAGTTCAAACATTGGCAAAAAGTTTTACGTATCCTGATCGGCTTACTAATGATAAGAAATAAATGTTAAATAAATAACAATTAATTACTGTCAGTTTTCACAAAAAAAGACACAACTGAAATCCCTTTAGCTGATTTCAGAGATTCTAAGGAAAGCAAATTACATAATACTAGTCACTAAAGACTTAATTATTATAGAGATCGATTACAGCAAAATAAGTCCCGGGTTGATAACTGGTCTCTTCAATATATCGCTGCAAGCAAGTGTTGTAAGTGATATGTGGAAGTTGATTACATCGAAATATCGCCACCTTCGAATTATCGCCTAATCAGCCTGACATCCATAGTGAGAAAAATGGTCAGTATTGAGATCAGGTCCTCAGACCTTTACTATGTTCGGACATTCAAACAACTTCTGTGGACCCTGGCACTGGAAATTATATTTTGTGCAAATATTAACAAAATATTAACAAAACTAATATTCTTATTTTGGCTAACAGACAACACAGGAGACAACTAATGCTAAGTCACGTGACACAATTAACCAATCATACATCAGACATCTCACATTCTGTAAAGTAAAAGGACATAAGTGCAACTAATGTGACGTTTCTATTGTGGCAACGTTTCGCTCTCCAGGAGCTTTGTCAAGCCGTTACGGCTTGACAAAGCTCCTGGAGAGCGAAACGTTGCCACAATAAAATGTCACATTAGTTGCACTTGTGTCCTTTTACTTTACATATTGTCGGTAATTCTACCAACATTATTACAATCTCACATTCTGGGTCAATCACAACCAACATAAACAAAAACACGCCATATCCATATTTACCCAGGACAGAGTTGGTTCTTCTCACTGGTAAATGTAAATTTATTCTAAATGGGTCAGTAAGCCTTCTGCAGTGTTCCTTCTTTCTTATGTTCTTATATAAGAACATAAGAAAGGAGGAACACTGCAGCAGGTCTGTTGGCCCATACTAGGCAGGTCCTTTACAATCCTTCCCACTAACAAAATATTTTCCCGACCCAATTTACAATGCTACCCATTGATTCTATTTACTACCCATGATTCTATTTACTCATTATACAAGTCTCACTCAAATCCAACCCCTCTCACTCATGTATTTATCTAACCTAAATTTGAAACTACCCAATGTTTTAGCTTCAATAACTCTACTAGGTAGACTGTTCCACTCATCAACTACCCTATTTCCAAACCAATAATTTCCTATATCCTTTCGAAATCTAAACTTATCTAATTTGAATCCATTATTGCGGGTTCTTTCTTAAAGTGATATCCTCAAGACCTTGTTTATATCCCCTTTGTTAATACCTATCTTCCACTGATACACTTCGATCATGTCTCGCCTCATTCTTCGTCTTACAAGTGAATGTAGTTTAAGAGTCTTCAATCGTTCTTCGTACGGAAGATTTCTAATGCTATGTATTAATTTGGTCATTCTACGCTGGATGCTTTCTAGCGAATTTATATCCATTCTGTAATATGGAGACCAGAACTGAGCTAAATATAATTCTGCATGCTACAGCGTGAACAGTTTATTAGGTTTGATTAGGTTAATTTAAGTTGCATTACTTTTTGAACATTAACATAATTTAATCCAATGATATTTAACGTAACCAAACCTAACACTATCTAGCCTAACCTAACCTAGCCTAACCTAACATATCCAACCTAACAAAACATAACGTAAAACTTTCTTCACAATAATAACCCATGACTGACTCTTCTGTGTTGCTGTCTAGCCAAAATACAACTATTATTTTTTCAGTAATTACTATTTTTTTATTAATAAATCAGCCGTCTCCCCACCGAGGCAGTGTGACCAGAAAAAGAAGAAACATTTCCACCATCATTCACGCCATCATTGTCTTGCCAGAAGCGCGCTGACAATGCAGTTAAAAAACTGTAACTATCTACACCCGTCCTTCAGAGTGCAGACACTGTATCTCCCTCCTCCAGGACTCAAGTCCAGCCAACCGGTTTCCTTGAATCCCTTCATAAATGTTACTTTGTTAACACTCCAACAGCACAAGTCATAAAAATCATTTGCCTCCACTCTCTCCTATTTAATACGCTTACGCATGCTTGCTGAAAGTCTAAGCCCCTCGCACACAAAACCTCCTTTACTCCTTTCCCCCCCAACCCGTCATAGGACGACCCTTGCCACGCCTTCCTTCCACTACAGCTTTATACACCCTTCAAATTATTTTATTTTGTTCCATCCTCTCTAAATGTCCGAGCCATCTCAATAACCTCTCTTCAGCCCTCAGAATAATACATTTAGAAACCCCGCACCTCCTTCTGATGTTCAAGCTACGGATTGTAATAAAGTTGGTAGAATTACCGACAATATGTAAAGTAAAAGGACACAAGTGCAACTAATGTGACATTTATTGTGGCAACGTTTCGCTCTCCAGGAGCTTTATCAAGCTTGATAAAGCTCATGGAGAGCGAAACGTTGCCACAATAAATGTCACATTAGTTGCACTTGTGTCCTTTTACTTTACAAGCTACGGATTCTCTGCATCATAATATTTACACCATACATTTCTCTCGGACCTCATGACTTCTCCTTGTTGCAACATTCACCACCCGTGCCTCACATCCATATAAGAGCATTGGTACCACTATACTTTCATATATTCCCCTCTATGCTTCTATGGATTACTTTCTTTGTCTCCACAGACTCTTTAGCGTACCACTCACTTTTTTTCCTTCACCAATTCAAGGGTTCATCTCCTCTTCCATAGACACATCTGTTGACACATCAACTCCCAAATACCTGAAAACATTCACTTCCTCCATTCTCAGTTCCTCAATCTGAAATCCAGTCTTTCATTTCCTAAAATTTTAGAAAGGACTTAATTTTACACGAGTTCTTGCTTTGGCACGACACACACACACACACATATATATATATATATATATATATATATATATATATATATATATATATATATATATATATATATATGTATGTATATATATATATATATATATATATATATATATATATATATATATATATATATATATATATATATATATATATATTTTATTATCACACTGGCCGATTCCCACCAAGGCAGGGTGGCCCGAAAAAGAAAAACTTTCACCATCATTCACTCCATCACTGTCTTGCCAGAAGGGTGCTTTACACTACAGTTTTTAAACTGCAACATTAACACCCCTCCTTCATAAATAAATATATATATATATATATATATATATATATATATATATATATATATATATATATATATATATATATATATATATATATATATATATATATATATATATATATATATATATATATATATGTATGCATGTATGCTTTACATAACCTATAGAGATAGATAATAAAATTTATCAACTGGATAAGAAATTTTTCATAAAACGATAGACAGTGAACCTGTACTCTCTTGAAAGACGGACAATGATAAGATATGATCGAAATAGACAATTGGAAGACAGGTATAAATAAAAGAGAAATAACTCGGGACCTGAGAGTACCTAAGCAAGAAATAACTCGAAACAATATATTCCATTTGGATAAATTCACATTCAGAAAAAATGTAGGAAAGCGCTGGTTACGAAGTAAGAGTTGAAGATGAGTGTTACAATCTACCAAGTAGAGTGATCAAAAGTAGTACCTTAGGTAACTTCAAAAACAAATTGAACAGTTATATGAGTTAGTTGTAAGGTTAACTTGAAGAAGATACTGCCTGACACATGTGCAACATCTGGGTATCTTTATTGTAGACGTTTCGCCATCCAGTTGCTTTATCAATATAAGTTCAAGGACATAATTGGAAGACAGTAGAACTATGTACAAAAGATGAGGTAATCAGTCCCTCAGGTTGGATTTGGTGTGAAGAACACCATAGTCGTGTTCTTCACAGTAACTACGGTGTTCTTCACACCAGCTCCAAGGCTGACGGACTAACTGCCTCATCTTTTGTATATAGTTCTACTGTATTCCAATTATGTCCTAGAGCTTGTATTCATAAAGCAACTGGATGGCGAAACGTCTACAGTATTGATACCTAGATGTTGCACATGTGTCTAATTTTCATCTTGTCGGTATTGTATACCATTTATGTCCAACCTGCTGCCTAGTATGGGTCAGGAGGCATAATGTTGTGTTCCTCTATACTGTGTTCTTATCTTCTTACAATATTAACTGAATATATCAGATTGTTTACTTAAGAACTTACTCGTACGAGAGCAAAAATTCTCGAGTCGACATTGAGTCACGACCCAAATTTTACATTTAATAAGAACAGTGGCAAAGTGATGCTGTGACTAGTCTTGCTGTGACGTCACTTCTCTCCCTGGACTTATTCACGAGACCTGTCACTTCTGATAATCTCATTTACACCTCACAGACTGCTGAGCAAGGTCTTAGTGGGAGGAGATCATAATAAACAACACTTATCTGTTTCCTTTTTGTCTTCGTGTGGATTCTTTCGTGGCACTGACTGCAATACTACAATACACAGACACGGACACACACACACACACACACACACACACACACACACACACACACACACACACACACACACACACACACACACACACACACACACACACACACACACACACACACACACACACACACACACACACACACACACACACACACACACACACACCCATCAACACAAACCCCACCTACACCACAGCCCCATATAGGCCCCCACCAAGGCTCTCGCTCCCCCAACCCCAATATACTTGGATGACCACAATGATAGAAAAGAAACTAAAGGTTTGGTACACAAACGCGGATGGAATAACGAATAAATATGAGGAGTGGAATGAAAGAATCAGTGAAAAATCCCCAGACATCATAGCAGTCACAGAAACAAAACTCGCTGAGACAATAACAGACACAATCTTCCCAACAGGATATCAGATCCTGAGGAAAGATAGAAGGAGTAGAGGGGGAGGAGGGGTTGCACTGCTCATAAAACACCAATGGGGATTTGAGGAAATGGAAGGCATGGACATGATTCGAGAAAGAGACTACATTGTAGGTACAAATCAGTCCGGAGAACATAAAGTAGTCATTGGAGTGATGTATAACCCACCACAGAACTGCAGGAGGCCAAGAGAGGAGTACGAAGAAAACAACAGGGTGATGATGGACACACTGGCTGAGGTGGCAAGAAGAGCTCACTCGAGCAGAGCAAAGTTACTGGTAATGGGCGATTTCAACCACAGGGAGATCGACTGGGAAAACCTGGAGCCACATGGGGGTCCCGAAACATGGAGAGCCAAGATGATGGATGTGGTACTTGAAAACCTCATGCATCAACATGTCAGGGACACAACCAGAGAGAGAGGGGAGGATGAGCCAGCAAGACTGGATCTTGTGTTCACCCTGAGCAGTTCAGACATTGAGGACATCACTTACGAGAGGCCCCTTGGAGCTAGCGATCATGTGGTTCTGAGTTTTGACTATATAGTAGAGTTACAAGTGGAGAAGGTAACAGGAACTGAAGGGGACAGGCCAAACTATAAAAGGGGGGACTACACAGGTATGAGAAACTTCCTGCAGGAGGTTCAGTGGGACAGAGAAATGGTAGGAAAATCAGTAAACGAGATGATGGAATATGTGGCAACAAAGTGCAAGGAGGCAGAGGAAAGTTTTGTTCCCAAGGGAAACAGAAATAATAGGAAGACCAAAACGAGTCCTTGGTTTACCCGAAGGTGTAGGGAGGCAAAAACTAAGTGCAACAGAGAATGGAAAAGGTACAGGAGGCATAGGACCCAGGAAAACAAGGAGATTAGTAGAAGAGCCAGAAACGAGTATGCGCAGATAAGGAGGGAGGCCCAGCGACAGTATGAAAACGACATAGCATCGAAAGTCAAATCTGACCCGAAACTGCTGTATAGCCACATTAGGAGGAAGACAACAGTCAAGGACCAGGTGATAAGGCTGAGGAAAGAAGGTGGAGAACTCACAAGAAACGATCAAGAGGTATGTGAGGAGCTCAACACGAGATTTAAGGAAGTATTTACAGTAGAGACAGGAAGGACTCTGGGGGGACAGACCAGATGGGGACACCAACAAGGAATACACCAACAAGTGTTGGACGACATACATACAGATGAGGAGGAGGTGAAGAAACTGCTAAGGGACATCGATACCTCAAAGGCAATGGGACCGGACAACATCTCTCCGTGGGTCCTTAGAGAGGGAGCAGATATGTTGTGCGTACCACTTACCACAATCTTCAACACATCCCTGGAAACTGGGCAACTACCTGAGGTATGGAAGACGGCAAATGTAGTTCCCATTTTCAAAAAAGGAGACAGAAAAGAGGCACTAAACTATAGACCTGTGTCATTGACGTGTATAGTATGCAAAATTATGGAGAAGATTATCAGGAGGAGAGTGGTGGAGCACCTGGAACGGAACAGGAGTATAAATGCCAACCAGCACGGATTCACGGAAGGCAAATCCTGTGTCACAAACCTTCTGGAGTTTTATGATAAAATAACAGAAGTAAGACAAGAGAGAGAGGGGTGGGTTGATTGCATCTTCTTGGACTGCAAGAAGGCCTTTGACACAGTTCCTCACAAGAGATTAGTGCAGAAGCTAGAGCATCAGGCGCATATAACAGGAAGGGCACTGCAATGGATCAGAGAATACCTGACAGGGAGGCAACAACGAGTCATGGTACGTAATGATGTATCACAGTGGGCACCTGTGACGAGCGGGGTCCCACAGGGGTCGGTCCTAGGACCAGTGCTATTTTTGGTATATGTGAACGACATGACGGAAGGGTTAGACTCAGAAGTGTCCCTGTTTGCAGATGATGTGAAGTTAATGAGGAGAATTAAATCTGATGAGGACCAGGCAGGACTTCAAAGAGACCTGGACAGACTGGACACCTGGTCCAGCAAATGGCTTCTCGAATTTAATCCTGCCAAATGCAAAGTCATGAAGATAGGGGAAGGGCACAGAAGACCACAGACAGAGTATAGGCTAGGTGGCCAAAGACTGCAAACCTCACTCAAGGAGAAAGATCTTGGGGTGAGTATAACACCGAGCATGTCTCCGGAAGCACACATCAATCAGATAACTGCTGCAGCATATGGGCGCCTGGCAAACCTGAGAACAACATTCCGATACCTTAGTAAGGAATCATTCAAGACACTGTACACCGTGTATGTCAGGCCCATACTGGAGTATGCAGCACCTGTTTGGAACCCGCACTTGATAAAGCACGTCAAGAAACTAGAGAAAGTACAAAGGTTTGCAACAAGGTTAGTTCCAGAGCTAAGGGGAATGTCCTATGAAGAAAGATTAAGGGAAATCGGCCTGACGACACTGGAGGACAGGAGGGTCAGGGGAGACATGATAACGACATATAAAATACTGCATAGAATAGACAAGGTGAAGAAGGACAGGATGTTCCAGGGAGGGGACACAGAAACAAGAGGCCACAATTGGAAGTTGAAGACACAAATGAGTCAGAGAGATAGTAGGAAGTATTTCTTCAGTCATAGAGTTGTAAGGCAGTGGAATAGCCTAGAAAATGACGTAGTGGAGGCAGGAACCATACACAGTTTTAAGACGAGGTTTGATAAAGCTCATGGAGCGGGGAGAGAGAGGGCCTAGTAGCAACCGGTGAAGAGGCGGGGCCAGGAGCTAGGACTCGACCCCTGCAACCACAAATAGGTGAGTACAAATAGGTGAGTACACACACACACACACACACACACACACACACACACACACACACACACACACACACAAGGATAGAGTCAGCAGAGGACAACCAGAGCAGGGCAGAGCAACAAGCGCACACACAACTACCCCCAGAACCCCACAACTTAACACACTATCCCAACACAAGCCACAATCCACACTTACAACACCCACCCCACACTACGCTGCAGAAGCCCACAGCACACTACCAGGTCCTTCACCCTCACAGACCCCCAGAACACAGTGTTGGAGAGGAAACTGAAGGTATAGTACACCAACGTTGACGAATGTGTAGGAGGACTGGCACGAAAGAATTAAAGAGGCATCACGTGACATCATAGCTCTCACAGAAACTAAGCTCACAGGAATGATAACAGATGCCGTCTTTCCTAAGGGATATCAGATCCTCAGGAAAGACAGAGGGAACAGATGGGGTGGAGAAGTGGCACTGCTCATCAAAAACAGATGGGATTTTGATGAGCTGGAGAGAGGAGACAACGGAGAAGCAAAAGACTACGTAATAGGAGCATTTTAGTCTGGAAGTCCCAAGGTGGTAATTGCAGTGATGTATAACCCACCACAGAACAGCAGAAGGCCATGGTAAGAGTATGATGAGAGCAATAGAGCAATGGTTGACACACTGGCTGCAGTGGGCAGAAGGGCTCATGCGTGCAGGACAAAGCTACTAATGATGGAAATCGATTGGGAGAACTTGGAGCCACATGGGGGCCAAAATACATGGAGGGCTAAGATGATGGAGGTGGTACTGGAAAACCTCATGTACCAACACGTAAGGGACACTACAAGAGAGAGAAGAGAGGATGAGTCACCAAGACTGGACCTAGTATTCACCTTGAGTAGTGCAGATATTGAGGACATCACACATGAAAGACCCCTCAAGGCCAGTGATCACGTGGTTCTGAGCTCCGAATACGTAGTAGAGTTAAAAGTGTAGAGGGAATCAGGAAGGGCAGGACGAATGAAGCCAAATTAAAAGAGGGAACTACACAGGCATGAAGAATTTCCTGCACAAGACTCAATGGAACAGAGAACTGGCAGGAAAGTCAGTAAACGAGTTGATGGAATATGTGACAACAAAATGCAAGAAAGCTGAGAAGTTAATGACCAAAAATAACAGAAATAGCAAAAAAGCCTAGATGAGTTCTTTGTTCACTCAAAGATGTAGAGATGCCAAAACCAAGTGTGCTAGAGAATGGAAGATGTATAGAAGGCAAAGGACCCTGGATAATAAGGAGAACAGTCATAGAGCCAGAAATGAATATACACAAGTAAGAAGGGAGGCCCAACAACAATGCAAAAACGACATAGCAGTGACAGCCAAATCTGACCCAAAGTTGTTGAACAGTCATGAACCGGGTAATCAGGCTGAGAAAGGAGGGAAGATCACAAGAAACGACTGTGAAATATGTGAGGAGCTCAACATGAGATTCAAAGAAGTATTCACTGAGGAGACAGAAGGGACTCCAGAAAGACAGAGATGTTGGGTATACCATCAAGTATTGGACACAATACATACAACTGAGGAAGAAGTGAAGAAACTGCTAAGTGAGCTAGATATTTCAGAGGCAATGAGGCCGGATAACATCTCTCCATGGGTCCTGAGTGAGGGAGCAGAGGCACTTTGTGTACCACTAACAACAATCAACACATCTATCGAAACAGGGCGACTACCAGAGGTAGGGAAGACAGCAAATCTATTCTCACTTTCCGAAAAAGGCAGCAGACATAAAGTATTAAACTACAGACCAGTGTCACTGACATATATATTATGCAAAGTCATGGAGAAGATTATCAGAAGATTGGTGGAATGCTTAGAAAGGAATGAGCTTATCAATGACAGCCAACACGGTTTCACGGACTGGAAATCTTGTCACAAACCTACTGGAGTTCTATGACAGGGTGACAGGAGTAAGACAAGAGAGAGAGCGGGGTGGGTAGATTGCATTTTCTTGGACTGTAAGAAGGCGTTTGGCACGGTTCCACACAAGAAATTAGAGCAAAAGCTGGAGAATCAGACAGGGATAACAGGGAAGGCACTGAAATGGATCAGGGAATATCTATCAGGAAGACAACAGTGAGTCATGGTACATGGCGAGGTATCAGAGTGGGATCCTGTGACGAGCGGGGCTACACAGGGGTCAATCCTAGGACCAGTGCTGTTTCTGGTATTTGTGAGCGACTTGACAGAAGAAGTAAACTCAGAAGTGTCCCTCTTTGCAGATGATGTTAAGTTGATGAGAAGAATATGATAGGACGAGGACCAGGCAGAACTAGAAAGGGATCTGGACATCCTGCAGGCTTGGTCCAGTAACTGGCTCCAAGACTTCAACCCCAGCAAGTGAAAAGTCATGAAGACTGGGGAAAGGCAAGGAACATCGCTGGCGGAGAACAATCTAGGGGACCAGAGACTATAAACCTCACTCAAGAAAAAGGATATTAGGGTGAACATAACATCAGGCACATCTCCTGAGACACACATCAACCAAATAACTGCTGCAGCATGGTCGCGCATAGCAAGCCTAACAACAAGATTCCGACACCTTAACATGGAATCATTCAGGAAACGGTGTACATTAGGCCTATATTGGAATATGCAGCACCAGTTTGGAACCCACACCTAGTAAAGCACGTAAGGAAACTAAAGAAAGTGCAGAGGTTTGCAACTAGACTAGTCCCAGAGCAAAGCGGCATGTCCTACTAGGAGAGGTTAAGAGAAATCGACCTGACGACACTGGAGGACAGGAGAGATAGGGGGGATATGATAATGAAATATAAAATACTGAGATGAACCGACAAGGTGGACATAAACAGGATGTTGCAGAGATGGGACACAGAAACAAAGAGTCACAATTGGAAGTTGAAGACTCAGATGAATTACAGGGATTTTAGGAAATATTTCTTCAGTCACAGAGTTGTCAGGAAGTGGAATAGTTTGGGAAGTGATGTAGTGGATTCAGGATCAATATTTTAGCTTTATGAAGAGGTATGATAAAGCTCATGGAGCAGGGAGAGTGACCTAGTGAGGAGATGGGGCCAGGAGATGTGATTCGACCCATGCAACAACAAATAGGTGAATACAACTAGGTGAGTACACTCACACACACACACACACACACACACACACACACACACACACACACACACACACACACACACACACACACACACACACACACACACACAAACAAACACGCACACACACACACACACACACACACACCCACACACACACACACACACACACACACACACACACACACACACACACACACACTCACATACACACAAGAAGTTAGAGAAAGTACACACACACACACACGACACACACACACACACACACACACAACACACACACACACACACACACACACACACACTCACACACACACACACACACACACACACACACACACACACACACACACAGCCACTGGAAAAATCAAGGGAAAAAATGACCACATAGAGACAGGATCCAGAATCACAGAGGGAGAGCCAATGGGAGAAGGAAAGATCAAAATCAGTGTTTATCCACGGGTTTCAGGAGAGAGGAGAGGACACACACTGAAAAGCGGCAGGAAGAAAGAAAGGAGATTGAGAAAATCATCACGGAAATAGGTGAAGAGATGGACGAGATTGTAAATTTTCAGAGAATAGGGGGGTACTCGAGGGGGAGAAACCGACCAATCAAGCTGATTCTCAGGACGGAAACAGTGCAGAACAGGATCCTCCAAGAGAAACCACGATTGAAATACTCGGAAGAGTACAAGAGGGTGTTCCTAGACAGAGACAGAACAAAATCAGAACGACAGCAGCTGAGGGAGAGGACAAAAAAGCGAAAGGAGCTAGGAAAAGAGACAAGGATGGAGCCAGCAGAGGTCAGTCAGAGCAGAACAGAACAGCAAGGGCAAGCACACACACAACTATTCTCAGAACCATACAACCTATTACACCATCCCAACACACACTACAGTCCATACCCACAGCCTCCACCCAACACCGAGCTATAGAATCCCACAGTATGCCACCAGGTCTCCCACCCTCACAGGCCCACCAAACCACAGTGTTGGAAAGGAAACTGAAGGTATGGTACACAAACGCTGATGGAATAACAAATAAGTGGGAGGAGTGGCATGAAAGAGTCAAAGAAGCATCACCGGACATCATAGCTCTCACAGAAACCAAGCTTACAGGTATGATAACAGATGCCATCTTTCCAACAGGATACCAAATCCTGAGGAAAGACTGAGGGAACAGGGGGGGTGGAGGAGTGGCATTGCTGATCAAAAATCGCTGGAATTTTGATGAGCTGGAGAGAGGAGACAGCGGAGAAGAAAGTGATTACATAGCGGGAACGCTTCACTCTGGAGGTCCCAAGGTGGTAATAGCAGTGATGTATAACCCACCACAGAACAGCAGGAGGCCAAGGCAAGAGTACGACGAGAGCAATAGAGCGATGGATGACACACTGGCTAGAGTGGCCAGAAGAGCTCATGCATGCAGGGCAAAGCTCCTGATCATGGGAGACTTTAACCACAAGGAGATCGATTGGGAGAACTTGGACCCACATGGGGGCCAAGATACATGGAGGGCTAAGATGATGGAGGTGGTACTGGAAAACTTCATGTGCCAACACGTAAGGGACACTACAAGAGAGAGAGGACAGGATGAACCAGCAAGGCTGGACTTCGTATTCACCTTGAGTAGTGCAGATATCGAGGACATCACATATGAAAGATCCCTTGGGGCCAGTGACCATGTGGTTTTAAGCTTCGAATACACAGTAGAGCTACAAGTGGAGGGAGAAGCAGGAAGGCCAGGACGAATGAAGCCAAACTACAAGAAAGGGGACTACACAGGAATGAGGAACTTCCTGAACGGGGTTCAGTGGGACAGAGAACTGGCAGGGAAGCCAGTTAATGAGATGATGGAATATGTAGCAACAAAATGCAAGGAGGCTGAGGAGAGGTTTGTACCCAAGGGTAACAGGAATAATGAAAAAGCCAGGATGAGCCCATGGTTTACCCAAAGGTGCAGGGAGGCAAAAACCAAGTGTGCTAGGGAATGGAAGAAATATAGAAGGCAAAGGACCCAGGAGAATAAGGAGAGCAGTCGTAGAGCCAGAAACGAATATGCACAGATAAGAAGGGAGGCCCAAAGACAATATGAAAATGACATAGCAGCGAAAGCCAAATCTGACCCGAAATTGTTGTACAGCCACATCAGGAGGAAAACAACAGTCAAGGACCAGGTAATCAGGCTAAGGAAGGAAGGAGGAGAGACAACAAGAAATGACCGTGAAGTATGTGAGGAACTCAACAAGAGATTCAAAGAAGTGTTCACAGAGGAGACAGAAGGGGCTCCAGAAAGACGGAGAGGTGGGGCACACCAACATGTGCTGGACACAGTGCACACAACCGAGGAAGAAGTGAAGAGGCTTCTGAGTGAGCTAGATACCTCAAAGGCAATGGGGCCAGATAACATCTCCCCATGGGTATTGAGAGAGGGAGCAGAGGCGCTATGTGTACCCCTAACAACAATATTCAATACATCTATCGAAACAGGGAGATTGCCTGAGGCATGGAAGACAGCAAATGTAGTCCCAATCTTTAAAAAAGGAGACAGACATGAAGCATTAAACTACAGACCAGTGTCACTGACATGTATAGTATGCAAAATCATGGAGAAGATTATCAGGAGAAGAGTGGTGGAACACCTAGAAAAGAACGATCTCATCAACAGCAGCCAACATGGTTTCAGGGATGGGAAATCCTGTGTCACAAACCTACTGGAGTTCTATGACATGGTGACAGCAGTAAGACAAGAGAGAGAGGGGTGGGTGGATTGCATTTTCTTAGACTGCAAGAAGGCGTTTGACACAGTTCCACACACGAGATTGGTGCAAAAACTGGAGGACCAAGCAGGGATAACAGGGAAGGCACTACAATGGATCAGGGAATACTTGTCAGGAAGACAGCAGCGAGTCATGGTACGTGGCGAGGTGTCAGAGTGGGCACCTGTGACCAGCGGGGTCCCACAGGGGTCAGTCCTAGGACCAGTGCTGTTTCTGGTATTTGTGAACGACATGACGGAAGGAATAGACTCTGAGGTGTCCCTGTTTGCAGATGACGTGAAGTTGATGAGAAGAATTCACTCGATCGAAGACCAGGCAGAACTACAAAGGGATCTGGACAGGCTGCAGACCTGATCCAGCAATTGGCTCCGGGAGTTCAATCCCACCAAGTGCAAAGTCATGAAGATTGGGGAAGGGCAAAGAAGACCGCAGACGGAGTACAGTCTAGGGGGCCAGAGACTACAAACCTCACTCAAGGAAAAAGATCTTGGGGTGAGTATAACACCAGGCACATCTCCTGAAGCGCACATCAACCAAATAACTGTTGCAGCATATGGGCGCCTAGCAAACCTCAGAACAGCATTCCGACATCTTAATAAGGAATCATTCAGGACCCTGTACACCGTGTACGTTAGGCCCACATTGGAGTATGCGGCACCAGTTTGGAACCCACACCTAGCCAAGCACGTAAAGAAACTAGAGAAAGTGCAAAGGTTTGCAACAAGACTAGTCCCAGAGCTAAGATGTATGTCCTACGAGGAGAGGTTAAGGGAAATCAACCTGACGACACTGGAGGACAGGAGAGATAGGGGGGACATGATAACGACATACAAAATACTGAGAGGAATTGACAAGGTGGACAAAGACAGGATGTTCCAGAGATTGGACACAGTAACAAGGGGACACAGTTGGAAGCTGAAGACACAGATGAATCACAGGGATGTTAGGAAGTATTTCTTCAGCCACAGAGTAGTCAGTAAGTGGAATAGTTTGGGAAGCGATGTAGTGGAGGCAGGATCCATACATAGCTTTAAGCAGAGGTATGATAAAGCTCACGGCTCAGGGAGAGTGACCTAGTAGCGATCAGTGAAGAGGCGGGGCCAGGAGCTCGGACTCGACCCCCGCAACCTCAACTAGGTGAGTACAACTAGGTGAGTACACACACACACACACACACACACACACACACACACACACACACACACACACACACACACACACACACACACACACACACACACACACACACACACACACACAAACAAACAAACACACAAAATCGGAGGAGAGCAAAGAAGACCGCAGATAGAGTATAGGCTAAGAGGTCAAAGTCTGCAAACCTCACTCAAGGAGAAAGACCTAGGAGTGAGTATAATACCGAGTACATCGCCAGAAGCACTCATTAACCAGATAACTACTGCGGCATATGGGCGCTTGGCAAACCTGAGAATAGCGTTCCGGTACCTCAGTAAGGAATCGTTGAAGACTTTATACACTGTGTACGTCAGGCCCATACTGGCGTACGCAGAACCAGTTTGGAACCCACACCTGGTCAAACACGTCAAGAAATTAGAGAAAGTGCAAAGGTTTGCAACAAGGCTAGTTCCAGAGCTAAGGGGAATGTCCTATGAAGAAAGATTAGGGGAAATCGGTCTGACAACACTGGAGGACAGGAGGGTCAGGGGAGACATGATAACGACATACAAAATACTGCATGGAATAGACAAGGTGGACAGAGACAGGATGTTCCAGAGATGGGACACAGAAACAAGGGGTCACAATTGGAAGCTGAAGACTCAGATGAGTCAAAGGGATATTAGGAAGTATTTCTTCAGTCATAGAGTAGTTAGGAAGTGGAATAGTCTGGCAAGCGATGTAGTGGAGACAGGAACTATACATAGTTTTAAGACGAGGTATGATAAAGCTCATGGAGCAGGGGCAGAGAGAGGACCTAGTAGCGGTCGGTGAAGAGGCGGGGCCAGGAGCTGAGTCTCGACCCCTGCAACCACAATTAGGTGAGTACAATTAGGTGAGTACACACACTCACACACACACACACACACACACACACACACACACACACACACACACACACACACACTCACACACACACACACACAAACACGCTCATACACACACACACACACACACACACACACACACACACACACACACACACACACACACACACACACACACACACACACTCACACACACACACACACTCACACACACATACACACACACACACTAACACACACACACACACACACACACACACACACACACTCACACACACACACACACACACACACACACACACACACACACACACACACACACTCACACACACACACACACACACACACACACACACACACTCACACACACACACACACACACACACACACACACACACACACACACACACACACACACACACACACACACACACATAAGAGGTATGTGAGAAGCTCAACAAGAGATTTAAAGAAGTATTTTCAGTGGAGACAGGAAGGACTCTGGGTGGACTGAACAGAGGGGGACACCAGCAAGAAATATACCAACAAGTGTTGGATGACATACATACAACTGAGGAGGAGGTGAAGAAGCTACTAAGAGACCTTGATACCTCAGAGGCAATGGGACCGGACAACATCTCCCCATGGGTCCCTAGAGAGGGAGCAGAAATGATGTGTGTCCCATTAAACACAAGCTTCAACACATCCCTTGAAACTGGGCAACTACTGAGGTATGGAAGACGGCAAATGTAGTACCCACATTTAAAAAAGGAGACAGAAAAGAGGCACTAAACTATAGACCAGTGTCACTGATGTGTAAAGTATGCAAAGTCATGGAGAAGATTATCAGGAGGAGAGTGGTGGAGCATCTGGAACGGAACAAGAGTATAAACACCAACCAGCATGGATTTATGAAATGCAAATCCTGTATCACAAACATACTGAAGTTTTATGATAAAGTAACAGAAGTAAGACACGAGAGAGAGGGGTGGGTTGATTGCACCTTACTGGACTGCAAGAAGGCCTTCGACACAGTTCCTCACAGGAGACTGGTGCAGAAGCTAGAGGATCAGGCACATATAACAGGAAGGGCAATAAAATGGATCAGAGTATACCTGACAAAGAGACAACAAAGAGTCATGGTATGTGATGAGGTATCACAGTGGGCACCTGTGACGAGCGGGGTCCCACAGGGGTCTGACCTAGGACCAGTGCTATTTCTGGTATGTGTGAATGACATGAAGAAGGGTTAGACTCAGAAGTGTCCCTGTTCGCAGATGATGCGAAGATAATGAGGAGAATTAAATCAGATGAGGATCAGGCTGGACTTCAAAGAGACCTGGACAGGCTGGACACCTGGTTCAGCAACTGGCTTCTCGAATTTAACCCCGCCAAATGCAAAGCCATGAAGATCAGGGAAGGGCAAAGAAGACCGCAGACAGAGTATAGGCTAGGTGGCAAAGGCTGCAAACCTCGCTCAAGGAGAAAGATCTTAGGGTGAGTATAACACCGAGCACGTCTCCAGAAGCACACATCAACCAGATAACTGCTGCAGCATATGGGCGCCTGGCAAACTTGAGAACAGCGTTCCGATACCTTAGTAAGGAATCGTTCAAGATGCTGTACACCGTGTATGTCAGGCCCATACTGAAGTATGCAGCACCTGTTCGGAACCCGCACTTGATCAAGCACGTCAAGAAATTAGATAAAGTGCAAAGGTTTGCGACAAGGTTAGTTCCAGAGTTAATGGGAATGTTCTATGAAGAAAGGTTAAGGGAAATCGGCCTGACGACACTGGGTGGGAGACATGATAACGACATACAAAATACCGCATGGAATAGACAAGGTGGACAGAGGATGTTCCAGAGAGGGGACACAGAAACAAGGGGTCACAATTAGAAGTTGAAGACCTAGATGAGTCAAAGGGATGTTAGGAAGTATTTCTTCAGTCATAGAGTACTTAGGAAGTGGAATAGCCTAGCAAGTGAAGTAGTGGAGACAGGAACAATACATAGCTTTAAGATGAGGTATGATAAAGCTCATGGAGCAATGAGAGAGAGGACCTAGTTGCACTCAGTGAAGAGGCGGGGCCGGGAGTTGAGTCTAGACCCCTGAAACCACAACTAGGTGAGTAGAATTAGGTGAGTACACACACACACACACACACACTAACATTGTTTATTTATTAAGTATAACTTCAGGTATACACAAATAGGTGCACAGGTGTTAATAAGAAAGTATAGCTCCAGGTATACACGAGTAGGTGCACAGGTGTTTACTCAGTAAGTACAGCTCCAGGTATATACGTGTAGTTGCACAGGTGTTTACTCATTAAGTAAGTATAGCTCCAGGTATACACCAGTAGGTGCACAGGTGTTTACTCATTAAGTAGGTATAGCTCCAGGTATACACCAGTAGTTGCACAGGTATTTACTCATTAAGTAAGTATAGCTCCAGGTATACACCAGTAGTTGCACAGGTATTTACTCATTAAGTAGGTATAGCTCCAGGTATACACCAGTAGTTGCACAGGTGTTTACTTATTAAGCAAGTATAGATCCAGGTATACATCAGTAGTTGCACAGGTATTTACTTATTAAGTAAGTATAGATCCAGGTATACATCAGTAGTTGCACAGGTGTTTACTTATTAAGTAAGTATAGCTCCAGGTATACACGAGTAGTTGCACAGGTGTTTACTTATTAAGTAAGTATAGATCCAGGTATACACCAGTAGTTGCACAGGTGTTTACTTATTAAGTAAGTATAGCTCCAGGTATACACCAGTAGGTGCACAGGTGTTTACTCATTAAGTAGGTATAGCTCCAGGTATACACCAGTAGGTGCACAGGTGTTTACTCATTAAGTAAGTATAGATCCAGGTATACACCAGTAGTTGCACAGGTATTTACTCATTAAGTAGGTATAGCTCCAGGTATACACCAGTAGTTGCACAGGTATTTACTCATTAAGTAAGTATAGATCCAGGTATACACCAGTAGTTGCACAGGTATTTACTCATTAAGTAAGTATAGCTCCAGGTATACACCAGTAGTTGCACAGGTATTTACTCATTAAGTAGGTATAGCTCCAGGTATACACCAGTAGTTGCACAGGTGTTTACTTATTAAGTAAGTATAGCTCCAGGTATACACCAGTAGGTGCACAGGTGTTTACTCATTAAGTAGGTATAGCTCCAGGTATACACCAGTAGTTGCACAGGTATTTACTCATTAAGTAGGTATAGCTCCAGGTATACACCAGTAGGTGCACAGGTGTTTACTCATTAAGTAAGTATAGATCCAGGTATACATCAGTAGGTGCACAGGTGTTTACTTATTAAGCAAGTATAGATCCAGGTATACACCAGTAGGTGCACAGGTGTTTACTTATTAAGTAAGTATAGCTCCAGGTATACACCAGTAGGTGCACAGGTGTTTACTCATTAAGTAGGTATAGCTCCAGGTATACACCAGTAGGTGCACAGGTGTTTACTCATTAAGTAAGTATAGATCCAGGTATACACCAGTAGTTGCACAGGTATTTACTCATTAAGTAGGTATAGCTCCAGGTATACACCAGTAGTTGCACAGGTATTTACTCATTAAGTAAGTATAGATCCAGGTATACACCAGTAGTTGCACAGGTATTTACTCATTAAGTAAGTATAGCTCCAGGTATACACCAGTAGTTGCACAGGTATTTACTCATTAAGTAGGTATAGCTCCAGGTATACATCAGTAGTTGCACAGGTGTTTACTTATTAAGTAAGTATAGCTCCAGGTATACACCAGTAGGTGCACAGGTGTTTACTCATTAAGTAGGTATAGCTCCAGGTATACACCAGTAGTTGCACAGGTATTTACTCATTAAGTAGGTATAGCTCCAGGTATACACCAGTAGGTGCACAGGTGTTTACTCATTAAGTAAGTATAGATCCAGGTATACATCAGTAGGTGCACAGGTGTTTACTTATTAAGCAAGTATAGATCCAGGTATACACCAGTAGGTGCACAGGTGTTTACTTATTAAGTAAGTATAGATCCAGGTATACACCAGTAGTTGCACAGGTGTTTACTTATTAAGCAAGTATAGATCCAGGTATACATCAGTAGTTGCACAGGTATTTACTTATTAAGTAAGTATAGATCCAGGTATACATCAGTAGTTGCACAGGTGTTTACTTATTAAGTAAGTATAGCTCCAGGTATACACGAGTAGTTGCACAGGTGTTTACTTATTAAGTAAGTATAGATCCAGGTATACACCAGTAGTTGCACAGGTGTTTACTTATTAAGTAAGTATAGCTCCAGGTATACACCAGTAGGTGCACAGGTGTTTACTCATTAAGTAGGTATAGCTCCAGGTATACACCAGTAGGTGCACAGGTGTTTACTCATTAAGTAAGTATAGATCCAGGTATACACCAGTAGTTGCACAGGTATTTACTCATTAAGTAGGTATAGCTCCAGGTATACACCAGTAGTTGCACAGGTATTTACTCATTAAGTAAGTATAGATCCAGGTATACACCAGTAGTTGCACAGGTATTTACTCATTAAGTAAGTATAGCTCCAGGTATACACCAGTAGTTGCACAGGTATTTACTCATTAAGTAGGTATAGCTCCAGGTATACACCAGTAGTTGCACAGGTGTTTACTTATTAAGTAAGTATAGCTCCAGGTATACACCAGTAGGTGCACAGGTGTTTACTCATTAAGTAGGTATAGCTCCAGGTATACACCAGTAGTTGCACAGGTATTTACTCATTAAGTAGGTATAGCTCCAGGTATACACCAGTAGGTGCACAGGTGTTTACTCATTAAGTAAGTATAGATCCAGGTATACATCAGTAGGTGCACAGGTGTTTACTTATTAAGCAAGTATAGATCCAGGTATACACCAGTAGGTGCACAGGTGTTTACTTATTAAGTAAGTATAGCTCCAGGTATACACCAGTAGGTGCACAGGTGTTTACTCATTAAGTAGGTATAGCTCCAGGTATACACCAGTAGGTGCACAGGTGTTTACTCATTAAGTAAGTATAGATCCAGGTATACACCAGTAGTTGCACAGGTATTTACTCATTAAGTAGGTATAGCTCCAGGTATACACCAGTAGTTGCACAGGTATTTACTCATTAAGTAAGTATAGATCCAGGTATACACCAGTAGTTGCACAGGTATTTACTCATTAAGTAAGTATAGCTCCAGGTATACACCAGTAGTTGCACAGGTATTTACTCATTAAGTAGGTATAGCTCCAGGTATACACCAGTAGTTGCACAGGTGTTTACTTATTAAGTAAGTATAGCTCCAGGTATACACCAGTAGGTGCACAGGTGTTTACTCATTAAGTAGGTATAGCTCCAGGTATACACCAGTAGTTGCACAGGTATTTACTCATTAAGTAGGTATAGCTCCAGGTATACACCAGTAGGTGCACAGGTGTTTACTCATTAAGTAAGTATAGATCCAGGTATACATCAGTAGGTGCACAGGTGTTTACTTATTAAGCAAGTATAGATCCAGGTATACACCAGTAGGTGCACAGGTGTTTACTTATTAAGTAAGTATAGATCCAGGTATACACCAGTAGTTGCACAGGTGTTTACTTATTAAGTAAGTATAGCTCCAGGTATACATCAGTAGTTGCACAGGTGTTTACTCATTAAGTAAGTATAGCTCCAGGTATACACCAGTAGTTGCACAGGTGTTTACTTATTAAGTAAGTATAGCTCCAGGTATACACCAGTAGTTGCACAGGTGTTTACTTATTAAGTAAGTATAGATCCAGGTATACACCAGTAGTTGCACAGGTGTTTACTTATTAAGTAAGTATAGATCCAGGTATACACCAGTAGTTGCACAGGTGTTTACTCATTAAGTAAGTATAGCTCCAGGTATACACCAGTAGTTGCACAGGTGTTTACTTATTAAGTAAGTATAGCTCCAGGTATACACCAGTAGTTGCACAGGTGTTTACTCATTAAGTAAGTATAGCTCCAGGTATACACCAGTAGTTGCACAGGTGTTTACTTATTAAGTAAGTATAGCTCCAGGTATACACCAGTAGTTGCACAGGTGTTTACTCATTAAGTAAGTATAGCTCCAGGTATACACCAGTAGTTGCACAGGTGTTTACTTATTAAGTAAGTATAGCTCCAGGTATACACCAGTAGTTGCACAGGTGTTTACTTATTAAGTAAGTATAGCTCCAGGTATACACCAGTAGTTGCACAGGTGTTTACTTATTAAGTAAGTATAGATCCAGGTATACACCAGTAGTTGCACAGGTGTTTACTTATTAAGTAAGTATAGATCCAGGTATACATCAGTAGTTGCACAGGTGTTTACTCATTAAGTAAGTATAGATCCAGGTATACATCAGTAGTTGCACAGGTGTTTACTTATTAAACAAGTATAGATCCAGGTATACACCAGTAGTTGCACAGGTATTTACTCATTAAGTAAGTATAGCTCCAGGTATACACGAGTAGTTGCACAGGTGTTTACTTATTAAGTAAGTATAGATCCAGGTATACATCAGTAGTTGCACAGGTGTTTACTTATTAAGCAAGTATAGATCCAGGTATACATCAGTAGTTGCACAGGTGTTTACTCATTAAGTAAGTATAGCTCCAGGTATACACGAGTAGTTGCACAGGTGTTTACTTATTAAGTAAGTATAGATCCAGGTATACACCAGTAGTTGCACAGGTGTTTACTCATTAAGTAAGTATAGATCCAGGTATGCACGAGTAGGTACAAAGGCATAGGCAGGGTACTGCCGGTAGAGGCTCTCTCAGTACATAGCAGCATGCGAAGGACCCCAATGGAAATAAGTCACTCTGACTTTTTTGGGTTATCCCAGGTTCTCTACACATATGCTAATTCTATGTAACTGTATTTGTGTATACCTGAATAAACTTACTTACTTACTTACACGTGGAGAGTCTATGATAGGCCCATAATCCTGGCAGCGAGATGATCCCTCCGTCTCCTCCTCCCTCTCCCCTCGCTTGACTCGGGTGACAGGATAGTAACGCACACATACTACCATAACGGACCCGACTCATAAACCCACTCATACCCACACCTACCCACAGTTCACACTCTCCGTGTACCTCCCCTACTTCTCTCTTTCCCTCCCTCCCTCTCTCGTTCCCTCCCTCCCTCTCTCTTTCCCTCCATCCCTCCTCCTCCTCCTCCTATACTTCCTCCATCTTCCCCCCACCTCCTCTCCCTTCCTCCTTACCCACCTCCCCTACCATTCTCTTTCCCTGGCTCCCTCTCTCTTTCCCTCCCTTCCTCCTCCTGCTCCTCCTTCTGCTGTACCTCCATCTTCCCCCCACCTCTCTTCCCTTCCTTCCTACCTACCTCTCCCATTCCCTCCGTCCCTCTCTCTTTCCCTCCATTCCTCCCCCTGCTCCTCCTCCTCCTCCTTTACCTCCTCCATCTTCCCCCCACCTCCCCTCCGTTCATCCCTACCTACCTCCCCTACCCCACTCATTCACTCCCACCCTCTCTCCTTCCCTCCCTTCCTCCTCCTGGTCCTCCTCCTATACCTCCTCCATCTTCCCCCACCTACCCTCCATTCTCCCCCTCCCTCTCCCCTCGCCTAGGCCAGCAAGAACACTACCCAACCCACACGCCCCACACACTCTAACATTCCCCTCCCCCTCTCTCTCTCTCTTTAACTCACACTCAACCACACTATCTCTCTCTATCCTCCTTCTCTTTCTCTAACCCTCTAGCTCACACTCAAACATACTCTCTGTCCCTCTCTATCATCCTTCTCCTATACCTCCTCCATCTCCCCCCCTCACCTCCTCTTCCTTCTCCTCCTCCCACTCCCCTCTCCTCCGAGGCCTGTAAGCACACTAAAGGCTGATCTTCCCCAACTCACATGCTCCACACACTCTGACTCTCCCTTACCCCCCCCCTCTCTCTCTAACTCATACTCAACCACACTCCCTGTCTCTCTTTATCCCACTGTCTCTCCCTCATCATCTTCCTTTTCATCCTCCCTACTCCTTCTACTCCCCTCCCCCCATTTCTCTTTCCCCTGTCCCCCTTGGTCTTCCCCCCCATCTCTCTTCCCTCTGCTGCTGTCCCCCCCCTCCAGCTCACTATCTTTTTCTGCTCCCTGTCTCCTCCCTTCTCCCCACAACAAAGACCTCCCTCCACAGCACCCTTGGCATAAGCTCTTCCTTCTGTGAAAAGAAAAAAAAAAACATGGGACACCAAAAACCTGGACATAGAACCAGAGGAATGGTGGATGAAGAGAGTGGTGGACCTGGGAGAGAGGACTGGGAGGCAGAGCTCACGCAAAGAGAGAAGTGGGGGAGGAGGCTGGAAGAGATCAGCAAGAAAATGGAAGAGAAAATAGCTGATGAGAGCAGGAAATGGGAATTACAAATCACAGCAGCTGAAGCTAAGATACAGAGCTTAGTAGAAGAACTAAAGAGTCTGAAACAGCCTAAAGAACCAAAGGACAGTACAGCCATGACACCAAGAGCTACTACCTCAGTCACCGATGAGGGGACAGTAGGGGGCAAAGGAGATATACTGTATGCGATGACCCCATTGGACCCAAGGGGGGCCTGGGAAAAGGCAGGGAGAACAGCAAGAACTAATGAGAGGACTAAAGTCAATGAAGGAGCTAAACTATTCACAGAGGCTCTAACAGGCAACTGCCATGTCCATGAACAAATAAGCAGAGGGACACCAGATAGGGAAGAGACAGTAAGAAGCAACACATCAATGGCAGGAACTAATTTGAATCGGAGGATGCTCAGGGAAGCACAGTGGGAGGATGAAAGGGAGAGGGCCATTTTTGTCTATGGGCTCCAAGAATTAGATGGGGAAACTTACGAGGCAAGGAAACAGGAGGAGAAAAAAACGATTGAAAGCATCATGAAAGCAATAGGAGAGGACGACATGACTCAGCCGACAAATTTTCAGAGAATTGGGTGATTTTTGAGGGGAAAAAGAGTCCAGTCAAAGTGATTTTCAAGGCAGAGTCAGCTCGAAACCAGATCCTGCAGGAGAAAGCACGCCTAAGGGACAATCAGGTGTTCTGGAGTGTGTACCTCGACCGAGACAGAACACAAGAAGAAAGGATGACACTGAAAGAGAGGGTGCAACATCGCAAGGAGGAATGGGAGGCAAGGAAGGTGGAGAACAGAAGAAATCAGGCCCAAGTAGAAGAACAAACACAACCCCCTCCAGTACCACCCACAGAAGGAACACAACCATGGCAATCCCAAAGCAACCAAACGACCTAACCCAAAACCCACTCACTGCACCCTCTGCCCCCATCCCCCTCTGCATAAACCCCACCCCCACAGTAACCCTCAGTAACCCGTACATCCCCCTCAGCTCAAACCTCACCCCCACAGAAACCAGCAGTAACCCACACAATGTACCCTCTCCCCCATCCCCCTCACCACAAACCCCACCCTCACAGTAACCCAAAGCAACTCACACACTGTACCCTCTATCCCCATCCCCCTCACCACAACCCCCTCCCCCACTGTAACCCCCTATAGGCCCTCTTCCCCCATCCCCCTCACCACTACCCTCACCCCCACTGAAACCCCCATAGGCCCTCTGCCCCCACATCCCACACCAGAAACCCCACCCCCACACCAACCCCCTATAGGCCCCTGCTCCCCCTAACCCACCTTTCTCCCCAGACCACAGTTATTGAAAAGAAGTTGAAGGTTTGGTACACGAACGCGGATGGAATAACGAATAAATGTGAGGAGGGACCCGAAAGAATCAAGGAGTTGTCCCCAGACATCGTAGCAGTTACAGAAACGAAACCCACTGGGATAATAACAGATGCAATCTTCCCACCCGGATATCAGATCCTGAGGGAGGATAGAAGGAGCAGGGGGGGAGGAGGGGTTGCAATACTAATAAAAAACCGGTGGGGTTATCAAGAAATGGAAGGTATGGACGAGATTGGAGAAAGAGATTACATAGTAAGTACAGTTCAGTCAGGGGAACACAAGGTAGTCATTGCAATTATGTATAACCCATCACAGAACTGCAGGAGGCCAAGAGAGGAATATGATGAATGCAACAGAGCAATGGTGGACACTCTAGCTGAGGTGGCAAGAAGGGTCCACTCAAGTAGAGTGAAGTTACTGGTCATGGGTGACTTCAATCACAGGGAGATTGATTGGGAAAACCTGGAGCCACATGGGGGTCCCAAAACATGGATAGCCAAGATGATGGATGTGGTGCTAGCAAATCTCATGCAACAACATGTTAGGGATACTACCAGAGAGAGAGGGGAGGATGAACCAGCAAGACTGGACCTCGTGTTCACCCTGAATAGCTCAGACATTGAGCACATCACATATGAAAGGCCCCTTGGAGCTAGTGACCACGTAGTTATGAGCTTTGAATACATCATGGAGCTAAAAGTGGAGAGGGTAACAGGAGTAGAAATGGAAAAGCTAAACTATAAAAGGGGGGACTACACAGGAATGAGCACCTTCCTGCAGGAGGTTCAGTGGGAACAGGAGCTGGTAGGAAAATCAGTAAATGAAATGATGGACTTTGTAACAACAAAATGCAAGGAGGCAGAGGAAAGGTTTATTCCCAAGGGTAACAGAAATAATGGGAAGGACAGAACGAGCCATTGGTTTACCCGAAGGTGCAGGGAGGCAAAAACTAAGTGCTCTAGAGAATGGAAAAAGTACAGAAGGCAAAGGGCTCAGGAGAATAAAGAGATTAGTCGACGAGCCAGAAACGAGTATGCACAGATAAGAAGGGAGGTGCAGTGGCAGTATGAAAATGACATAGCATCAAAAGTCAAGTCTGACCCGAAACTACTCTACAGCCACATCAGTAGGAAGACAACAGTCAAGGACCAGGTAATCAAGCTGAGGAAAGAAGGTGGGAAGCTCACGCGAAATGGCCAGAAGGTATGTGAGGAGCTCAACATGAGATTTCAGGAAGTATTTACAGAGGAGGCTGAAGGGACAATGGGAAGACAAGACTCAAGAAATCGTAATGACACGATTGCAAACAAACCATACCCCCGGCCGGGATTGAACCCGCGGTCATAGAGTCTCAAAACTCCAGCCCGTCGCGTTAGTCACTAGACCAGCTAGCCACAAATAAGATTCATCCAACTAGGTATATTTCTACACCATAGGAAGGTTAGCACAGGCACCACTGTAACCACAAATGCAAGTTTTTACAGACGAATCTCCAGCTAGTGTGGCCGTGACGAACTCTAGCATCAAGGGGTATACCAACAAGTGTAGGATGAATTACACATAACTGAGGAGGAGGTGGAGAAACTCCCAAATGACCTTGATACCTCAAAGGCAGTGGGACCTGACACCATCTCTCCATGGGTCCTTAGAGAGGGAGCAGGGACACTATGTGCCACTCACCAAAATCTTCAACACTTCCCTTGAAACTGGGCAACTACCTGAAGTATGGAAGAAGGCAAATGTAGTCCCCATCTTTAAGAAGGGAGACAGAAATGAAGCACTATATTATAGACTAGTATCACTGACATGTATAGTATGCAAAGTCTTGGAAAAGATTATCAGGAGGAGAGTGGTGGAGCACCTGGAGCGGAACAAGATTATAAACGACAGCCAGCACGGATTCATGGAAGGCAAATCCAGTGTCACAAACCTACTAGAGTTATACAACAAGGTAACTGAAGTAAGAAATAAGAGGGAGGGGTGGGTTGATTGCATTTTCTTGGACTGCAAGAAGGCCTTCGACACAGTTCCTCACAAGAGATTAGTACAGAAGCTAGAGGAACAGGCACGTATAACAGGAAGGGGACTGCAATGGATCAGAGAATGTCTAACAGGGAGGCAAGAGCGAGTCATGGTATGTGATGAGGTATCACAGTGGGCGCCAGTGGCGAGTGGGGTCCCACAGAGGTCAGTCCTGGGACCAGTGCTATTCTTGGTATATGTGAACGACATGACGGAAGGGATAAACTCAGAAGTGTCCCTGTTTGCAGATGACGTGAAGTTAATGAGGAGAATTAAATCAGACACGGACCAGACAGGTCTACAAAGAGACCTGGACAGGCTGGATGCGTGGTCCAGAAACTGGTTCCTAGAATTTAACCCCGTCAAATGCAAAGTCATGAAGATCGGAGGAGGGCAAAGAAGACTACAGACAGAGTATAGGCTAGGTGGCCAAAGTCTGCAAATCTCACTCAAGGAGAAAGACCTAGGAGTGAGTATAATACCGAGTACATCGCCAGAAGCACTCATTAACCAGATAACTGCTGCGGCATATGGGCGCTTGGCAAACCTGAGAATAGCGTTCCGGTACCTCAGTAGGGAATCGTTGAAGACTTTATACACTGTGTACTTCAGGCCCATACTGGAGTACGCAGCACCAGTTTGGAACCCACACCTGGTCAAACACGTCAAGAAATTAGAGAAAGTGAAAAGGTTTTCAACATTGCTAGTTCCAGAGCTAAGGGGAATGTCCTATGAAGAAAGGTTAAGGGAAATCGGTCTGACAACACTGGAGGACAGGAGGGTCAGGGGAGACATGATAACGACATACAAAATACTGCATGGAATAGACAAGGTGGACAGAGACAGGGTGTTCCAGAGATGGGACACAGAAACAAGGGGTCACAATTGGAAGCTGAAGACTCAGATGAGTCAAAGGGATGTTAGGAAGTATTTCTTCAGTCATAGAGTAGTTAGGAAGTGGAATAGTCTGGCAAGCGATGTAGTGGAGGCAGGAACTATACATAGTTTTAAGACGAGGTATGATAAAGCTCATGGAGCAGGGGCAGAGAGGACCTAGTAGCGGTCGGTGAAGAGGCGGGGCCAGGAGCTGAGTCTCGACCCCTGCAACCACAATTAGGTGAGTACAATTAGGTGAGTACACACACACACACACACACACACACACACACACACACACACACACACACACACACACACACACACACACACACACACACACACACACACACACACACACACACACACACACACACTCACACACACACTCATAAAGTTAGGGGGGGAAAGAAAAGAAAAAATAAAAGGGAAAATATCTCGCATTCCCGGGTCTCTGGTGTTTTCCTGAAATAAATGTGGACAGTAAGGGCTAAATTGTTCACTTGATAGCATAGTGCCAACCTAGAGCAGTATTTGAAGTACGGTTAATGTGAACAGAATAAATATAGAGAAGAAACAGAAGGGGAACAGGGCATAAGGAGCGCTGCTGCAACATTAATCATCGTGCAGCCGTAGCAGAGCTGGGAGTCCAGACGACACCTCTGCCGGACGTGACCATGATGTACAATAACCTTTTGTGGTTGCATGTTGTGCGATTGGTAATTGATCCAGCATCACTGGTAGTTGGCGGCCATAAACTCTACTCTGGAGAGCTGAATATAACACAGAGCACTTAATATTTAGTAAGGATGAAAAACTGGGTAGGATAATGTGGGTTACCACATGTAGGCCAACACACACCAGTGAGTGTGCGTTCAGATGCTACGGTCAAACAAAACTGCCAGCAAACAAACATACATACTAACATAGCTGCTAAATAAGGGTAGGAGCATGACAAATAGGTTTCTAGAATTAACAGAGTAGTTTAACACACACATACAGGTGAGTACACATGCAGGTGAGTACACATGCAGGTATGCACAAACAAACACAGAATACAAACCATTAGCAGCCTAAATAAACAAGAACCACCCACAAACTCACGCATACACAAACCCCTGATATAAACACTTACACTTACACACACATACAAATGGAGGGGGTAATAGGAAGAGCCGGACAAATGAAGCCAAACTACAAGAAGGAGACTACACAGGAATGAAGAACTTCCTGAACCGGATTCAGTGGGACAGAGAACTGGCAGAGAAGTAAGTAAACGAGATAATGGGATATGTGACAACAATATGCAAGGTAGCTGAGGTGAGGTTTATACCCAAGGGTAACAGGAATAATGAAAAAGCCAAGATGAGCCCGTGGTTCACCCAAAGGTGCAGGGAGGCCAAAACCAAGTGTGCTAGGGAATGGAAGAAGTATAGAAGGCAAAGGACCTTGGAGAATAAACAGAGCAGTTGTAGAGCCAGAAATGACTCTACACAGGTAAGAAAGGAGACCTAATGACAATATGAAAATGAAATGGCAGTGAAAGCCAAATCTGACCCAGAGCTGTTGTACAGCCACATCAGGAGGAAAACAACAGTCAAAGACCAGGTAATCAGGCTAAGGAAGGAGAAGAGATCACAAGAAACGACCGTGAAGTATGTGAGGAACTCAACATGAAATTTGAAGAGGTGTTCACAGAGGAGACAGAAGGGACTCCAGAAACACGGAGAGGTGGGGTACACCACCAAGTGTTGGACACAATACATACAACCGAGGAAGAAGTGAAGAGGCTTCTGAGTGAGCTAGACACCTCAGAGGCGATGGGGCCGGATAACATCTCTCCATGGGTCCTGAGAGAGGGTTCAAAGGTGCTATGTGTACCCCTAACAACAATATTTAACACATCTATCGAAACAGGGAGATTACCTGAGGTATGGAAGACAGCAAATGTAATCCAAATTTTTAAAAAAAGAGACAGACAAGAAGCTCTAAACTATAGACCAGTGTAACTGACATGTATAGTATGCAAAGTCATGGAGAAGATTATCAGAAGAGTGGTGGAACACCTGGAAAGAAATGAGCTTATCATCAACAGCCAACATGGTTTCAAGGATGGGAAATCCTGTGTCATAAGCCTACTGGAGTTCTATGACAGGGTGACAGCAGTAAGACAAGAGAGAGAGGGGTGAGTAGATTGCATTTTCTTGGACTATAAGAAGGCCTTCGACTCAGTTCCACACATCAACCAGATAACTGCTGCAGCATATGGGCGCCTGGCAAACCTGAGAATAGCGTTCCAATACCTCAGTAAAGAATCGTTCAAGTCTATACACCATGTACGTCAAGCCATACTGGAGTATGCAGCACCAGTTTGGAGCCCACAACTGGTCAAGGACATCAAGAAATTAGAGAAAGTGAACAGGTTTGCAACAAGGCTAGTTGCAGAACTAAGGGTAAAGTACTGTGGAGAAAAGGTTAAAGGAAATCGGCCTGACGGCACTGGAGAACAGGAGAGTTAGGAGAGACTTGATAACAACATACAAAATAATGCGAGGAATTGACAAGGTGGACAAAGACAGGATGTTCCAGAGATTGGACAAAGAAACAAGGGGTCACAATTGGAAGTTGAAGACTCAGATGAATGACAAGGATGTTAGGAAGTATTTCTTCAGTCACAGAGTTGTCAGGAAGTGGAATAGTCTGTGAAGTGATGTAATGGAGGCAGGATCCATACATAGCTTTAAAAAAAGGTTTGATAAAGCTCATGGAGCAGGAAGAGTGACCTAGTAGTGGCCAGTGAAGAGGCGGGGGCGAGGAGCTGTGAATCGACCCCTGCAACCACAACTAGGTGATTACACACACACACACATAAGTGAGGGGGTAGGAAAAGAAAAAAATAAAATGGAAAATATCTCGCATTCCCGGGTCTCTGGTGTTTTCCTGAAATAAATGTGGACAGTAAAGGCTAAATTCACACACACACACACACACACATACACACACACACACACACACACACACACACACACACACACACACACACAGAGGGTATTGCCCAGAGAAGACACAGCATATGAAGCTGGGAGGACTAACGGGAAGGAAGGAGGCATAACTTACGCTAAGGCCATATCAGCCTACCAAGCAGGGCCAAGGAATGAAGGGGGAGAGCAGCTGGGCACAGGTGGAGAGGAGGACAGGTCAAATGCAGTGACTCGAACACGCCACCAAGAGCTACAGGGAAAAACAAGGTAGAAAATGGCCATGTACAGACAGGAATTCGAGTCGCAGAGGGTAAGGCAATGGGAGGAGGAGAGAACCAAGTCAGTGTTTATTCATGGGCTTCAGGAGAGCGAGGGAAGGACACACACTGAGGGACAGCAGGCAGAAAGAAGGGAGATTGAGAACATCATCATAGAATTAGGTGAAGAGGACATGTCTGAGATTGTAAATTTTCAGAGGATAGGGGGGTATTTGAAGGGGAGAAGATGACTGATCAAGCTGATTTTCAGGACAGAAACAGTGCAGAACAGGTTCCTCCAAATGAAACCACGGTTGAAGGACTCGGCAGAATACAATAGGGTGTTTCTGGACCGAGACAGAACACAAACAGAACGATAGCAGCTGAGGGAGAGGACACAAAAGTGAAAGGAGCTAGGAGAAGAGACAAGGGCAGAATTAGCAGAGGACAACCAGAGCAGGGCAGAGCAACAAGAGCAAGCACACACAGAACCATCCCCAGAACCCAACAACCAATCATGCTATCCCAACACAAACCACAACCCACACCCACAGTTCACACCCAACACTCAGCTATAGAATCCCACAGTACACTGCCAGATCCCCCACCCTCACCGACCCCCCAAAACACTGTGTTGGAGAGGAAACTGACGGTTTGGTACACCAATGCTGATGGAATAACAAATAAGTGGGAGGAGTGGCATGAAAGAGTCAAAGAGGCATCACTGGACATCATAGCTCTCACAGAAACCAAGCTCACAGGTATGATAACAGATGCCATCTTTCCAACAGGATATCAGATCCTGAGGAAAGACAGAGGGAACAAAGGGGGTGGAGGAGAGGCACTGCTGGTCAAAATCGATAGGAGACTGATGAGCTGGAGAGAGGAAACAGTGGAGAAGCAAGAGATTACACAGTAGGAACACTTCAGTCTGGAGGTCCCAAGGTGGTAATTGCAGTGATATAAAATCCACCACAGAACAGTAGGAGGCCGAGGCAAGAGTATGATGAGAGTAATAGAGCAATGGTTGACAAAATGGCTGAAGTGGCAAGAAGGGCTCACGCGAGCAGGGCAAAGCTACTGGTCATGGGTGACTTCAACCACAAGAAAATCGATTGGGAGAACTTGAAGCCACATGGGGGACAAGAAACGTGGAGGGCTAAGATGATGGAGGTGGTACTGGAAAACTTCCTGTACCAACACGTAAGAGACACTACCAGAGAGAGAGGAGGGGATGAACCAGCGAGACTGGACCTAATTTTCACCTAGAGTAGCACAGATACTGAGGACATCATATATGAAAGACCCCTTGGGGCCAGAGATCATGTGGTTTTAAGGTTCGAATACACAGTGGAGTTACAAGTGGAGGGGGGAACAGGAAGAGCCGGACGAATGAATCAAAACTACAAGAATGGGGACGATGCAGGAATGAAGAACTTCCTGAACGGGGTTTAGTTGGACAGAGAACTGGCAGGGAAGTCAGTAAACGAGATGATGGAATATGTGGCAACAATATGTAAGGGTAACAGGAATAATGATAAAGCCAGGATGAACCCGTGGTTCGCCCAAAGGTGCAGGGAGGCCAAAATCAAGTGTGCTAGGGAATGGAAGAAGTATAGAAGGCAAAGGACCCAGGAGAATAATGAGAACAGTCATAGAGCCAGAAATGACTATGCACAGATAAGAAGGGAGGCTCAACGATAATATGAAAATGACATAGCAGCGAAAGCCAAATCTGACCCAAAGCTGTTGTACAGCCACATCAGGAGGAAAACAGCAGTCAAGGACCAGGTAATCAGGCTGAGGAAGGGAGGAGGAGAGATCACAAGAAACGACCGCGAAATATGTTAGGAACTCAACATGAGATTCAAAGAAGTGTTCACAGAGGAGACAGAAGGAACTCCAGAAAGACGGAGAGGTGGGGTACACCACCAAGTGTTGGACACAATACATACAACCGAGGAAGAAGTGAAGAGGCTTCTGAGTGAGCTAGATACCTCAAAGGCAATGGGGCCGGATAACATCTTTCCGTGGTTCCTGAGAGAGGGAGCAGAGGCGCTGTGTGTACCCCTAACAACAATATTCATCACATCTATCGAAACAGGGAGATTACCTGAGGTATGGAAGACAGCAAGTGTAGTCCCAATTTTTAAAAGAAGGGGACAGACAAGAAGCACTAAACTATAGACCAGTGTCATTGACTTATATAGTATGCAAAGTCAGGGAGAAGATTATCAGGAGAAGAGTGGTGGAACACATAGAAAGGAATGATCCCATCAACAACAGCCAACATGGTTTCAGGGACGGGAAATCCTGTGTCACAAACCTACTGGAGTTCTATGACATGGTGACAGCAGTAAGACAAGAAAGAGAGGGGTGGGTAGATTGCATTTTCTTGGACTATAAGAAGGCCTTCGACACAGTTGCACAAAAGAGATTAGTACAAAAACTGGAGGACCAAGCAGGGATAACAGGGAAGGCACTACAATGGATCAGGGAATACCTGTCAGGAAGACAGCAGCGAGTCATGGTACGCGGCGAGGTGTCAGAGTGGGCACCTGTGACCAGCGGAGTCCCACAGGGGTCAGTCCTAGGACCAGTACTGTTTCTGGTATTTGTGAACGACATGACGGAAGGAATAGTCTCCGAAGTGTCCCTGCTTGCAGATGATGTGAAGTTGATGAGAAGAATTCAATCGGACGAGGATCAGGAAGAACTACAAAGGGATCTTGACAGGTTGCAGGCCTGGTGCAGCAATTGGCTCCTCGAGTTCATCCTCACCAAGTGCAAAGTCATGAAGATTGGGGAAGGGCAAAGAAGACCGCAGACGGAGTACAGTCTAGGGAGACAGAGACTACAAACCTCACTCAAGGAAAAAGATCTTGGGGTGAGTATAACACCAGGCACATCTCCTGAGGCGCACATCAACCAAATAACTGCTGCAGCATATGGGCGCCTAGCAAACCTCAGAACAGCATTCCGACATCTTAATAAGGAATCGTTCAGGACCCTGTACACTGTGTATTTTAGGCCCATATTGGAGTATGCGGTACCAGTTTGGAACCCACACCTAGCCAAGCACGTAAAGAAACTAGAGAAAGTGCAAAGGTTTGCAACAAGACTAGTCCCAGAGTTAAGGGGTATGTCCTACGAGGAGAGGATAAGGGAAATCAACCTGACGACACTGGAGGACAGGAGAGATAGGGAGGGACGTGACAACGACCTAAAAAATACTGAGAGGAATTGACAAGGTGGACAAAGACAGGATGTTCCAGAGATGTGACACAGCAACAAGGGGACACAGTTGGAAATTGAAGACACAGATGAATCACAGGGATGTTAGGAAGTATTTCTTCAGTCACAGAGTAGTCAGGAAGTGGAATAGTTTGGGAAGCGATGTAGTGGAGGCAGGATCCATACATAGCTTTAAGCAGAGGTATGATAAAGCTCACGGCTCAGGGAGAGTGACCCAATAGCGACCAGTGAAGAGGCGGGGCCAGGAGCTATGAATCGACCCCTGCAACCACAACTAGGTGAGTACAGTACAGAATATACAATTACAGCACTCACATATTCAAAACATAAGCCTACATACCCCCTCAGTTGCTCTTCTAAGACAGCCTGCATGGTGGATCTGGCCAAATTGCCCTTCTTCCTTCTGGACTATCTCTGGACTAACCAGTGTTTTGACACACTTTAGTCACCCTGGGTATGGTGGCCACAACTTTAGTTATAAAAACTCACCCCTGGGGCACACATAATGCCCAAAAAATAAAAAGAAGGACCCAGAGGTCCTACCAGCTTGAAGTCCACCAAGAGAGAGAGGGAGAGGGAGGAACCTAGCTTAGCTCCTCCCACACCCACCAAAAAACAAAAGACTGTTGCCAAGCACAATTCTCTAGTTACCACAATTTTACCACACTTATTTTACATTTACAAAAGAAATACAACTTTATAAACTACTTATTTAAATTGTGTGTGTGTGTGTCTCTCTCTCTATAGTATAACCTATTATATTGAGAAAAAAACAGGCTTGACCCAGCTGCCTCTCAGTCCCTAAGGGTGATCTTCACTTAGTGCAATTTAAGTGCTGTGTCCCCATCAATTCAATATAATTAGGTATTCCAGAGTAACTGTTACAGATACATAAATACATGTTGGGTCCTATAGCCCCATAACACCCCCACCTCCAGACGAAGTCTCACAAAAGCTAGCCGTGTCCCTCAGGATACGGCTAGTAAAAAAAAAATATTGCTTTAGCCTGAAGGTGGTTAGTAAGACTACTAGAAATGTTACATATTTCCCAGCACCATAACTACTCTTCAGTTTACTGTTATTTACAACAAGGTGACAAACTACATGGCAATCTACAATTTTAGTGGCTTTTAAAACATAATACACAATGCAAGAATTGCGCACAATGCCCACTGTGAATGCCTGCACCGACAGGCCCATGCCTCTGCTGCGGTAATCCAGCAAGCAACTGGATATTAAAGGGTGGCATCTTCCTGATCAGGAGACGAGAGTAGAGCCAAACCCAGAGCAGTCAGGTGTACACCAGGCAGAAAACTTCACAAAACATGTCAAGGTGTCTCTCACTTGGTGGCCGTACCAAACAGTGAGACTTCCCGTCAACACTCACGATCCTTAACATGGTCAGGCACTCAAGCCCATCTTCCGAGGTCCCACTCCACACAGATCCTCCAACCTTATGAAGAGAAGGCTGACATAGAACATGGAGGGTCCAAGGGACCACAAAGGCAAATCGTTGGGCCGTTTCGTACATAGTGCACACCAAGACAATATACCACATACCTTCCTGAACATCTCATGTTACCGAAGGTTGTCAACCTCTGCCTCAACTCACATTTACATATACACTGACCCTCGTCACTCTTTTGGCTCCGACTTGACTCCTTCACAGTTGGATGGCTGGTAGGGAATACTCAGGCTGGCCAAGAGTTCACCACTACAAAAACAACAAGGTCAGCACAAGACAAACACTATGTACAAAGTACGCACCATGCATCTGCATGAAACATCTAGAGAGAGCGTCAGCAACCACATTCTCTGAGCCTTTTATATATTTAACTTCCAAATTAAAAGGCTGTAGGAACGAAGCCCATTTTAAGAGTCTGATTTTAGTCACCATATACAGGAACAGGATGAAGAGATCCTGAGACATATACAAATGCTGAATAGCCAGCCCCAAAACGAAAATTTTCTTTCCTGTGGTAAAATGTTGACATTAAAACCTAGAAGGTTGTTCATAGATAGTAACAGTTCTGCAACCTCTCGCAGTGCAACAGCAAACACCAAAGACATATCTTTGCACCCAGGTTGGATACATCAAGTTTACACAAATACCATCACTTTCCATCTCACACATAAATTTTAAACACAATGAACACAATTTGCATTACACACATGAAAATTGTACTGGAACACAAGCCATGGAAATAACATCTTCCTGTCCCATGTTTTTGTTTATTTAAACTGTTTGCATCTCTTAGTGCATAAGTATCAATCTTTCTAATCCTGTAAACCTTAATTGTTAAACGTACTTTGTGGTAGTCAGTGTTTATGCCCAGAGTGCCATCTAATTTGGGAACCATGAAGCATGGGAATGCCCACTGACTCTCACTAAGCACTACAAACTGGTGTTGGAAGAATTTCACTTCTTCCTCCATATCCAATTTTTCATACAGATTTTTCCCACACAAAAGTTGTTGAATTGGCTCAGCTTCCTTAACAATTTCTTCATGGAGTTTCAACTTTTCCCCATTACTGACTTCCCAAACTTTTATTAAGTTCCAAGGTGGCTGAGCCAACTCTCCAACATTTTTCTCATTAAAACCAAGCATGCATTTTCCAAAATCTATTACACATGTTATTTCTTAAATACACTTGCTATTTCATACAGATTAATGTTTTGCAGCCCTTTACATTCCATTAAAACATTGGTCTCTCTGAATTTTTGACATAACTTCAAATCCTTTAACCGGTTACTGTGTACATTATACTCATTCTTTTTCTGCTCGGGGGTGTGGGTTTTATATCTAACCCCTGTGAACTTCCCCACAACATGTTCAGCTCACAGCAACTTGCCATACAGATTTTCACATGAATTGGCTTCAGCATCGGCACTTCCTCTCCAGCCTCCAGAGCATTATGGTCCACTTTATGGTCCCACATCATCATCCTGGTCTGGTTGATGGGCACGTTCACTGGTACCATCCACCTCATACGAGCCAAACAGTGTCTGAAACTGAGAAAAAGCTCCGAAGGGGAAGCATCACCATCCCCCTAAGCCAATAGCTCAGAGATTCCAGAGTGCTTCCCCACTCAGCAAATACAAAGAAAGAGATCCTCTTATCCCAGTTGTTAGTATTGTTTATACCATAGGCTTGCATCATTGTCTTGAGGGTTTGATGTAATTTCTCTATTTTCCCTTGAGATGGAGAGTGATAGGCAGTTGAAAACTGAGGCTCTACTTTTAATCATTTTAAAACATTTCTAAAAGACTTTGAGGTAAAGTTAGGCCCTTGGTCTTTTTGCACCTCTTGAGGAAAACCAACATGAAAAAAGAACTTCATCAAAACCCTTAAGACTACATGAGCAGTTATCTTATGTAGAGGGACTGCTTCCAGGTACCTGGTAGTGGAGCAAATATTTGTGAGTAAATAATCATTTCCCAGTTTGGTCCTTGGGAATGGACCAAGTACATCTACTACCAGCTTGCTGAAGGGTTCACCTGGTGCTGAAATAGACTGAAGGGGAACAGGTTTAATACTTCGACTAGGTTTCCCTATAATTTGAAAGACATGATAGGTCTCAATATACTCTCTGACAGTCTCCCACAGCTGTGACCAGAAGAAATGTCTGGAAACCTTGGACATCACCACCTGGGGACAAAACCCTTGTTCTCCTTCCATCGATACTGCAAACAGAGGTGAATTCTTTTTAAGAGTTTCCTCTCTGAAATGAAAACGCTTATTTAATTGTAAAAATCTCTTCCTCAGCAACAGCTGAGGCTCTGATCAGCTTAAGAGTGACATTTTCCTGCGCAGAAATTAATTGCACCCTAGTAGGTGCAGCCTCTCTCACACTACTTAACTGATTCATTCTCCAATAATGCTCAGCTCTGGCTGGAGCATCCTTTTCTTCAGTTGGCTGCAGTTAACATCAGAAAACAGAGTTTCCAGACTTACGCCCTCACCATCCTCATGAGAAATATGAGAACTATTGATAGCATGATCATGAGCCATACTTCTCATGGTGGAACCATCAGGGAGAAGGTCTGACAGGGTTTTCCTAGCCTTTTCCTCCCAACATTTGGGACTTGGTTTCCCCCAAACTAGTTGTTCCTCACTGTCTAACAGGCCCATAACATTATTCCCTAATAAGAGGTTGACCCTTCGAAGGGAATTTCATCTGAAATACCTACAGGGAGATAGCCAACCTGGTATGCAGATTCTACCCATAATTTGTGCACAGGTGTCCTTGTGGCTGAAACCGTAATACCCTTCAACAATATATCTACCCCAGTATAGGTATCCTTAGACACTGGCAGCACTCCAACACATAGCTAGGAGTAGGTGCTACATCCATCTCTCAAGGACAATATGTTCTCAACTCTGCCTACATCCTTTTGCAAACCAACTGTGGACCTACTAGAAAATATAGGATAGGATAGGATTTCGTTCGGATTTTTAACCCCGGAGGGTTAGCCACCCAGGATAACCCTCCGGGGTTAAAAATCCCTCTCCCTGTCCCCCACCCTCCCTCTCATCATCTCTCTCTCCCTTATAACTCCTCCAGCCCCCCTCCCACACAAATAGCAGACACCTGCAGTGCAACACCTAACCCATTAAAAAAAATGGGGGCTCAGAGAGGAAGTCGAAGACTCAGGTGATCAGAGGAAGATGGTCTTTGAAAGGAAGAATGAATGGAAGAGCAATGTAAAAAGATGGAACAAGAGTGGGAGAGCAAACTAGGTGAGCTATCTGTGAAAATGGAAAAGAGTTTGGAAGCAGAGAAGAAGAAATGGGAGTCACAAGTTGAAGCTGCAGAAGCCAGGATATGGGCCCTAGAATATGAGGTACCTATGCTGAAGCGAATTACAGGGCTATTGCCTAGAGGAGGCATAACATCTGAAGCAGGTACACTCCTACTGAATGAGGAGTCCAATGGATAGGAAGGAGACAAAATTTGCGCTAAGGCCTTATCAGTCCACATAGCAAGGCTGAGCAATGAAGGGGGAGAGCCGGTGGGAGCAGGGATAGCAGTAAGGGAGGGGGGTAGAGGGGGTAAAGGTAGAGAAGGTGACAGGTCCCATGCAGAGGCACGACCGTGCCACCGAGAGTTACAGGAAAAATCAAGGGAGATAATGGCCATGTATAAATGGGACCCAGAGACATAGGGAAAGGCAACGGGAGGAGGAGATGGAGAAGTCAGTGTTTATTCATTGGCTCCAGGAGAGCAAAGGGAGGATGCACAATGAAAGACAGCAGAAAGAAAAACAGGAGATTGAAAACATAATCAAAGAAATAGGCGAGGATGACATGACTGAGATAGCAAATTTTCAGAGGATAGGGGGTACTGGAAGGGGAGAAATTGACTTGTCAAACTGATTTTCAAGACAGAAACGGTGCAGAACAGAATACTACAAGAAAAACCATGGCTAAAGGAATTATTAACATACAAGATGGTGTTCCTAGACTGTGACAGAACAAGAATAGAATGACAGTAGTTAAGGAAGAGGACACAGAAACGAAAGGGGCTAGGAAGAGAGACAAGGATAGAGTCAGCAGAGGACAACCAGAGCAGGGCAGAGCAACAAGGTCAAGCACACACAGAACCATGCACAGAACCACACAGCCAAACATATTATCCCAACACAACCCACAATCCAAACTTACAGCTCCCCCCCCACACTATGCAGTAGAATCCCACAGCACACTGCCAGGCCCAACACCCCCACAGATCCCCCAGAACACAGTGTTGGAGAGGAAACTGAAGGTATGGTGCACCAACGCTGATGGTGTAATGAATAAGTGGGAGGAGTATCACGAAAGAATGAAAGAGGCATCACCAGACATCATAGCTCTCACAGAAACCAAGCTCACAGGAAAGATAACAGAAAGGTTGGAGGAGTTGCACCAAAAGAATTTTGGTGAGCTGGAGAGAGGAGACAGAGTAGCAGCAAGAGACTACATAATAGGAACACTTCAGTCTGCAGGTCCCAAGGTGGTAATTGCAGTGAACTGTAACCCACCACAGAACAGCAGGAGGCCAAGGCAAGAGTATGAAGAGAGTAACAGCTTGGTGGTTGACACACTGGCTGAAGTGACCATAAAGGTTCATGCAAGCAGGGTAAAGCTGCTGATTGTAGGTGACTTCAATCATAAGGAAATTGACTGGGAGAACCTGGAGCCACATGGGGGCCCAGAAACGTGAAGAGCTAAGATGATGGACGTGGAACTGGAAAACCTCATGTACCAACACGTAAGGGACACAACCAGGGTGAGAGGAGAGGATGAACCAGCAAGACTGGACCTAGTATTCACCTGGAGTAGTGCAGATGTTGAGGTCATCACATTCAAAAGACCCCCTGGGACCAGTTACCATGTGTTTCTGAGCTTTGAATACATAGTAGAGTTAAAAGTGGAGAGGGAAGCAGGAAGGGCAGGATAAATGAAGCCAGATTACATGAGAGGGGACTAAACAGGCATGAAGAATTTCCTGCATGGGGTTCAGTGAGTCAGAGAACTGGCAAGGAAGTCTGTAAATGAGATGATTTAATATGTGATAATAATATGCAAGACAGCTGAGATGTTTGTACCCAAGGGCGACAAAATAATGAGAAAGCCAGGATGAGCCCTTGGTTCACCCAGAGGTGTAGAGAGGCAAAAACCAAGAGTGATAGGAAATGGAAGAAGTATAGAAGGCAAAAGACCCATGAGAATAAGGAGATCACTCGCAGAGCCAGAAATGAATATGCACAGGTAAGAAGGGAGGCCCAATGACAATACGAAAATGACACAGCAGCGACAGCCAAATGTGACCCTAAGCTGTTGTACAGCCACATCAGGAGGAAAACAACAGTCAAGGATCAGGTAATCAGGCTGAGGAAGGAAGGAGGGGAGATGAAAAGAAACGACCGAGAAGTATGTGAGCTCAACGCGAGATTCAAAGAAGTATTCACTGAGGAGACAGAAGGAGCTCCAAAAAGACAGAGACATGGGGTATACCATCAAGTGTTGGACACAATACATACAACCGAGGAAGAAGTGAAGAGGCTGCCAAGCAAGCTAGATACCTCAGAGGCGATGGGGCCAGAAAACATCTTTCCATAGGTTCTGAGAGAGGGAGCAGAGATGCTATGTGTACCACTAACAGCAATCTTCAACACATCTATCGAAACAGGGTACCTACCTGAGGTATGGAAGACAGCAAATGTAGACCCAGTTTTTAAAAAAGGAGACAAACACGAAGCATTACACTACAGACCAGTGTCACTAACATGTATAGTATGCAAAGTCATGGAGAAGATTATCAGGAGAAGAGTGGTGGAATACGTAGAAATGAGTGAGCTTATCAACGACAGCCAACACTGTTTCAGGGACGGGAAATCCTGAGTCACAAACCTACTGGAGTTCTATTACAGGGTGACAGAAGTAAGACAAGTGAGAAAGGGGAGGGTAGACTGAGTTTTCTTGGACTGTGAGAAGGCGTTTGGCACAGTTCCACACAAGAGATTAGTGCAAAAGCTAAAGGATCAGGCAGGGATAACAAGGAAGGCACTGCAATGAATCAAGGAATACCTGTCAGGAAGACAACAGCGAGTCATGGTATGTGACGAGGTGTCAGAGTGGGAGCTTGTGACGAGCAGGATTCCAGAGGGGCCAGTCCTAGGATCAGTGCTGTTTCTGAAAAAAGTGAACGGCATGACGGAAGGAATAGACTCAGAGGTGTTTCTGTTTGCAGATGATGTGAAGTTGATGAGAAGAATTCAATTGGACGAGAACCAGGAAGAACTACAAAGGGATCTGGAAAGGCTGCAGGCCTGGTCCAGTAACTGGCTCCAGTAACTGGCAAAATCATGAAGATTTGGGAAGGGCAAAGAAGACCACAGACGGAGTAAAGTCTAGGGGGACAGAGACTACAAACCTCACTCACGGAAAAGGATCTTGGGGTGAGTATAACACCGGGCACATCTCCTGAGGTGTACATCAACCAAATAACTGCTGTAGCATACGGCCGCCTAGCAACCCTAACAATAGCATTCCGACATCTCAATAAGGACTCGTTCAGGACCCTGTACACCGTGTACATTATGCCTATATTGGAATATGCAGCACCAGTTTGGAACCCACACCTAGTAAAGCTCGTAAGGAATTTAGAGAAAGTGCAAAGGTTTGCAACAAGACTAGTCCCAGAGCTAAGGGAAATATCCTACGAGAAGAGGTTTAGGGAAATCGACCTGACGACACTTGCGGACAGGAGAGATAGGGGAGATATGATAACAACATATAAAATACTGAGAGGAATCGACTAAGTGGATAGAGACAGGATGTTCCAGAGATGGGACACAGCAACAAGGGGTCACAGTTGGAAGTTGAAGACTCAGATGAATCACAGGGATGTAAGGAAGTATTTCTTCGGTCACAGAGTTGTCAGAAGTGGAATAGTCTGAGAAGTGATATAGTGGAGCCAGGATCCTTATATAGCTTTAAAAAAGAGGTATGATGAAGCACATGGACAAGAAGACTGACCTTGTAGAGACCAGTGAAGAGGCGGAGCCAGGAACTGTGACTCGATCCCTGCAACCACAACTAGGTGAGTACAACTGAGTACACACACACACACACAAACACACACACACACACACACACACACACACACACACACACACACACACACACACACACACACACACACACACACACACACACACACACACACACACAAAGGTAACTTAAGTAAAGGAGGAGAGAGAGCGAAAGAAAAAACGAAAGAGAGAGCGAAAGAGAGAGAGAGAGAGAGAGAGAGAGAGAGAGAGAGGGAGAGAGAGAGAGAGAGAGAGAGAGAGAGAGAGAGAGAGAGAGAGAGAGAGAGAGAGAGAGAGAGAGAGAGAGAGAGAGAGAGAGAGAGAGAGAGAGAGAGAGAGAGAGAGAGATAATCAGATGTGTCAATGTTTACCGACGATTTAAAATTATTGAGGACAATACAAACAGATGAGAAAGGGAAAGGTTACAAACAGATCTGAGCAAACTGCAGGGTTGGTCAGATAAGTATTAATTTAAATTCAACCACATGAAATACAAGGTTGTGATCATTAGGGAAGGGGCCAGAAGACCGGACACAGAGTGTAGGCTTAGGAGACAGAGACTGCAAACCTCATTCAGAGAGAAAGACAGAGGGGTAAGCATAGTGCCCAGTACAACGCCAGGTGTTCACATCAACCGAATAGCCTTTGCAGCCAATGCTTGTGTGGCAAATCTAAGAGTAGCTTTTAGAAATCTCAACAAAGTCATTACGGGCCCTTTATACAATATACGATAATCCCATCCTGGAGTATGCAGCACGTGTATGAAACCCGTACCTGACAAAGCATGTTAAGAAACAGAAGTGCAGAGGGATACAGCAAGGCTTGTTGCTGAGCTATAAGCTACGACTAAAGGCTAACAGAATTTTACCTAACGACACAGGAGGACTTGAGAACCGGGAAACACTTGATAACAATACACAAAATACTCAGGGATAAGCTGTTTAATAGGCGAGTAACAGGAAGTCAGGGACACAGCTGAAAGTTAGTCACAGATGAGCCACAGGAATGTTAGGAAGTATTTCATCAGTCTCAGAGTGGTCGAAAAGTGGAAGGATCTTAGTGAGGAAGTGGTGGAGGCAGACTTCATATATAGTTTTAAGAGCAGGTACAAGGTTAAGAGGGAGTGAATCTTAAGAACGATAAGTTAAGAGACCGGCCAGGAGCTGGGAATCGACCCCTCCGCAACCACAAAAAAAGGTGAGTATATACAGACAAGCACGGGAGAACAGTTGATTATTATGTTTGGATCTCATTCTGAGCGCCTCATCAGGATTCCAGATCCAGTCTGAAATATATATACGTGGCATTATTACATAACATTTATGAGAGGAGGGAGAGCTCTAAGCCCGTAGGGGCCATACAGCGTCTGATAAATTAGAGGCAATCAGGTACGATCCCAGGAGGGGGGAAAACACTACCATTTCACTGGATCAAAAGCTACTCACCGGCATCAAGGATCTTTCCATAGCTTGCATTAGATGCAGAGTAATACGAAGACGAGATTCACAAACTACAACTGACAACTAACTTTTCCGTCATGTTAACATTTATACAAATATATAAGTGCTCAATGTTTGTAAAGTTCACTCATCGCTTCCTTGTCAACACAATCTTTATAATGAGTTATATAACTTAAGAGTGTAAACCATAAGAAGCAACGTTGCAGTGTTTGTTCACTTTATTCTGTCGACTCTTAAATAAACTTCATGGGGGTTTAATTGATAGTTATATTATACCACCAGAGAAACATATCGCGACTTTGCCGTCACGTGACTTTACCTGAAATTACACTTGTCAGCCATATTGGACGTTACTTAAGCGAATCTGCATTGATAATAAAAATCAGTTTACTTGTCATTGAATAAACTCTTGATTTATAAAAGCGCAGAATGGACAGTATCTCTCGCCACACTGGAAACTATCAGTGCAGAGTGGACAGTATCTCTCACCCCACTGGACACTATCAGTGCAGAGTGGACAGTATCTCTCGCCACACTGGACACTATCAGTGCAAAGTGGACAGTATCTCTCACCCCACTGGACACTATCAGTGCAGAGTGGACAGTATCTCTCGCCACACTCGACACTATCAGTGCAGAGTGGACAGTATCTCTCACCCAATGGAAACTATCAGTGCAGAGTGGACAGTATCTCTCACCCAATGGAAACTATCAGTGCAGAGTGGACAGTACCTCTCACAACTCTCGAAACTATCAGTACAGAGTGGACAGTACCTCTCACCACTCTGGAAACTATCAGTACATAGTGGACAGTACCTCTCACCACACTGCAAACTATCAGTACAGAGTGGACAGTACCTCTCACCACTCTGGAAACTATCAGTGCAGAGTGGACAGTACCTCTCACCACACTGGAAACTATCAGTGCAGAGTGGACAGTACCTCTCACCACACTGGAAACTATCAGTGCAGAGTGGACAGTACCTCTCACCACTCTGGAAACTATCAGTGCAGAGTGGACAGTACCTCTCACCACTCTGAAAAACTATCAGTGCAAACTGGACAGTACCTCTCACCACTCTGGAAACTATCAGTACAGAGTGGAGAGTGGGCAGTACCTCTTACCACACTGGAAACTATCAGTGCAGAGTGGACAGTACCTCTCACCACACTGGAAACTATCAGTACAGAGTGGACAGTACCTCTCACCACTCTGGAAACTATCAGTACAGAGTGGACAGTACCTCTCACCACACTGGAAACTATCAGTGCAGAGTGGACAGTACCTCTCACCACTCTGGAAACTATCAGTACAGAGTGGACAGTACCTCTCACCAGACTGGAAACTATCAGTGCAGAGTGGATAGTGACTCTCGCCACTCTGGAAACTGTCAGTACAGAGTGGACAGTACCTCTCACCACTCTGGAAACTATCAGTGCAGAGTGGACAGTACCTCTCACCACTCTGGAAACTATCAGTACAGAGTGGACAGTACCTCTCACCACTCTGGAAACTATCAGTGCAGAGTGGACAGTACCTCTCACCACTCTGGAAACTATCAGTGCAGAGTGGACAGTACCTCACACCACAATGGAAACTATCAGTACAGAGTGGAGAGTGGACAGTACCTCTTACCACACTGGAAACTATGAGTACAGAGTGGACAGTACCTCTCACCACTCTGGAAACTATCAGTACAGAGTGGACAGTACCTCTCACCACACTGGAAACTATCAGTGCAGAGTGGACAGTACCTCTCACCACTCTGGAAACTATCAGTACAGAGTGGACAGTACCTCTCACCACTCTGGAAACTATCAGTGCAGAGTGGACAGTACCTCTCACCACTCTGGAAACTATCAGTACAGAGTGGACAGTACCTCTCACCACTCTGGAAACTATCAGTACAGAATGAACAGTACCTCTCACCACACTGGAAACTATCAGTGCAGAGTGGACAGTACCTCTCACCACTCTGGAAACTATCAGTACAGAGTGGAGAGTCAACAGTACCTCTTACCACACTGGAAACTATCAGTGCAGAATGGATAGTACCTCTCACCACTCTGGAAACTATCAGTGCAGAGTGGACAGTACCTTTTACCACTCTGGAAACTATCAGTGCACAGTGGATAGTACCTCTCACCACTCTCGAAGCTATCAGTAAAGAGTTGACAGTACCTCTCACCACTCTGGAAACTATCAGTGCAGAGTGGATAGTACCTCTCATTACTCTGAAAACTATCAGTACATAGTGGACAGCACCTCTCACCACTCTGGAAACTATCAGTGCAGAGTGGACAGTGCCTCTCACCACTCTGGAAGCTATCAGTGCAGAGTGGACAGTACCTCTCACCTCTCTGGAAACTCTCAGTGCATAGTGGACAGTACCTCTCACCACACTGGAATGAACAGTACCTCTCACCACACTGGAACCTATCAGTGCAGAGTGGATAGTACATCTCAACACTCTGGAAACTATCAGTACAGAGTGGACAGTACCTCTCACCATTCTGGAAACTATCAGTGCAGAGTAAACAGTTCCTCTCACCACACTGGAAACTATCAGTACAGAGTGGACAGTACCTCTCACCACTCTGGAAACTATCAGTACAGAGTGGACAGTACCTCTCACCACTCTGGAAACTATCAGTACAGAGTGGACAGTACCTCTCACCACACTGGAAACTATCAGTGCAGAGTGGACAGTACCTCTCACTCTCAGTAGTAGTACCAGTTCCTAGTAACCAGTTACCAGTAACCAGTGTACCAGTAGATGACTCACTACCAACCATCTCTGCATGAATCACTGACTGTATTCATATTGCTGCTGACCATAGCAGGATTTCAAACAACCCCTCACCCATAGGCACTATGAGTCAGTCAAGGTAGGGAGCAGAAAGAGGCAGGTCGGCTGTTGGTGCTTCCCCATACTTTCTGTTATATTATACGTACTACCAGCCTACTTGAGTATTCTTAACCCCATCCACGTTATCGAAAACCCACATGACAAATGGTGGCACCGGTGTGGGCGTGGATTTAAGGGTATTTCAGACGTTAGATAACTGTTTGTGGGGAGCCGGCAGGTCAAAGGTGAACCGTCCGCCACCTCCAGCTACTTGCTACCCTCACTCACCTCCACCCTGTACTCCAGCCTGCAAGCCTATTGCAGCCGTTTTTCAAGCTTCCTGGCTTAGTTCGTGTGCTAATTGCTTCAATCTCCGAGATGTTGACCCGGATTTTGCAATTAAGCCAGTCAGTAAGCCAGACTGTGGAAGTGAATGCTAGTCAGCCTACCATCCAGCCTGTCTCCTGTCATCCACCTGCTCCTTCATGCTGTGTGCATCGTTACACGTCTTCCAGTCAGCCATTCTCTTGGGTTAAGCCAGTCAGCCAGCCCAGCTTCTAACCCAGCTGAGAGAGAGAAGTAAGCCACGCAAGTTCCTCTGAAGTATTGTTTCATATATCGCTTGTGCTTGGATGCTGGTAAGAGTGGTCTTCATCATCCCTGTGGCATTGTGATTTAGTTAAGCCACCTTGTGCGTGGTGAGAAGTGCGTGGCAGTGAGAGCACACAGGGCCAGCTTGTCCCGCTGCCCCCACCACCCGCCACCCACCTCATCTACCTGTGGGTTTTTTCTTTTTTCCGCCCTTGTACCGGGTCCTAGTACTTTTTTGGCTCACATAATTGGTCAAGAGATTGTAGCTGGCGCCAACGATAAAGCCAGTTATGTGAGTTCACCTAGAAAGCGCATTTCTTCCGACGACAGTGTGAGTGTAGGAGGCGTAATCACCAGCAGGACAACCTTCTCCTCATCACTCGTCATCCCGTTTTCTACTCCAGACTTCAGTGATAATTTTCTGTTTATAGACATTTTCTTGCATTTAAAGACATTTGCATGTGTGAGACATTTACAATTTCTTGTGTACTCTAAACCTTGTGTTTTCAGTGTAGACTCAGTGTTTCTTTGACTCATTATTTTTGCAATATTTTTCAGTGTTATCGCTCATCTCTTGTGTTTCATTTTTATAATTTTTATCTGTGTTTTTTTTTATGGACTGAACACATCGACTCCAGGTTGAGGGACTGATTACCTCATTCTCCTCCTCTCCTTACGCCTTCCCCAGTCAGTCACTCCGTGTGAAGTAATTCATTCATTTTTTTTTTTTTTGTATTCTTTCAGTATTGTATTCTCCAGTATTTGTCGTCGACCAAATTATCCATTTATTTCTATGTGTGTACCTTTTTTTTCGTACACCAGCAGTGTCTCATTCCCTGATCTTTTCCCAGACTTGTGTACCATTATTTTTGCCAGCAATTTTTGTCGTATCAGTCACAGCAAGATTTTGTTGTAAGAATATACTAAAAAAAATGAATAAGTGAATATGTTGTGTGTGCCCCGCCACTTGTAAGTGTTGTGTGCCCCGCCACTTGTAAGTGTTGTGTGCCCCGCCACTTGTAAGTGTTGTGTGCCCCGCCACTTGTAAGTGTTACACTTCCAGTTTTGTTTCTTGTTTTATTTTTATTCATATTTTTCATATTTCTTTGAACAAATTCACTCTTAGTGTAATTTTAACTTCTTTTTTTTTAACGTAAAGTGTTTTCTTTACTCTGTTTGAGTAAATTGTTTTGTCTAATTTACAATTAAGAGTTAAAGTGTTCAATCAGTTTCTCTTCATATTTTTATTTTATTATTTAACCAACATTTTCCCAGTGTAACTTTTATTACTGCAGTGATTATTTCTACACCTTATTTTGTTGCACTTGTTCTGCAGTGAATTATTTTCTTTTATTGACATTATTATTCTCAGTTCATTATTGTGTGAGTCTTGTTTTTCATTTTATTATTTTTTCCTCATGTTGTCTTTGCATTATATTTTAATTTTGTTTATGCATTCTTAGAAAATATTTAAATTTCCCAGTTATCTCTCGTTGCATACAATTTAGTGATTTTATTTTATACTTTTTACATTGATTTACAGTTTTATTAGTTAATTTCTTTATTAGCAAGAGTACAGACAGCTCATTTTGCATTTAATTCAGTCTCCAGTAATATTCTTACTTGTAAATTTCAATGTATTTTTTTTTATCTTGTCCAGCAGTCCTTTACATTGAGTTGTTCTTCCTCTTGCAGTGTATCTTGGACATTTTTTTTATTACTTCTGCAGAATTAGTTGCATCTCTTTTATTTCAATTTTAGCATTTTGTATCATTTTTATTGTTCATTATTTTTGCCTTATTTGTTCTCGTGCAACTTCTTTGCCATTATGTCTCACATACCGCTAAGTGATACTTTAGTGAATGTCGACACTCAGACCTCTCAGGCTACTGCTGCTTCTGTCATCAGTCCTCACAGTTCCTTATGGACTGACAGACCGACCCAGACACTGAGACACTACAGTTTTACTCGTGATTCCCTTGATGCGTTACCTTTATTCAATGGCCATGTACATAGTCTTGAAGCATGGTTTACTGCCATTCGTTCTCGTGTTAATGCTCTAGTTGAAGGTCCTCCTTCTGAGGAAAGTCTTATCAGACTTGCGAAAGAAGCTCTTCATCGATCCCCTGCTGCTGTTCACGTTGTTGATCTCCTTGATATGCGAGACTTCAGGAATCTTACTAAGTGGTCACAATATGAGGAACTGATTCGTTCTTTCCTTGTACCAGTAAAAACAGCTGATCCATATGTCGTTCTTAGGGAACTAGTGAATGCTACACCCATAACTAATGAATCGTTGAGTGCATTTGCTGTTCGATTAGACAAACTTTTATCATCATTTATCAAAGCTGTCCAGTCCTCAGCTTTTGTCCCTGACGAGGATAAACCATCCACAGCATCGTTTGCTAAAATAGCAGCTTTCGGAGCAATCAAAGAACTAATGCCGCCTGCTTCCGTGTGTGCTTTTGAGGCTAATCCTCCAACTGTGACGATGGAACCCCTTACAGCCCTAAATCATGTACGTTCCTTATGCCCCCAGGGTACTTTCCCATGTATCAAAAGTAATTTCACACCTATGCCTCAGTCTGCACCACCTCTTGTTTGCGCCACAGCGACAAATCGTGGTCGTCAACCATCTCAGCGATCACCAAGGACCAGTGTACAGAGTCATTATAAACCTCGTAGTACTCATAGTACATTCAGTAACCATAGTCAGCGGACTTGTTACAACTGTGGTTTCCGTGGCCATATTGCAATTAATTGTCCTGATAGTCACCCTAAGAGGCGTCGTGCTGATGATGAGTACCAGTCAGATCTTCCCTACTGTACTTATCATAGAATACATGGACATGACACATCTGAGTGCAATGCTCTCTACAACCTTCAGTACTCTAGGTCTTTCCGTGGCCGTTCCAACCGCAGAACCCGTAGAGGAAACAGACATCGTGGTTCTCAAAATAACCAGAACCATGCTCATTCTTCCAATTCGGGGGAATCGAGCGCCCCAGTCGAGCGCCCCAGTCAAACCGTCCCATGGTGACAGTAGGTGATAATGAGTACACCATCCCCATTCACAATTCCTTTGAAGCCTTAAGCAGTCTCGAGAATGACAATCCTGCTGATGATGTTGCTTCGCATGTCTCTGATGTAGATGATTTTGGGGATGAAGTGGAACAAATCTTTGCTGATGACAATCCACCTTTTTATTTGCACAAAACTTCCAATGCAACCATAGGTCCTATAGTGCAAGCATCTGTTCATAATGCGCCCGTTCATTTGTTCATGGACTCTGGTGCGCAAGTTAATATTATTAGGTCTAGTTTGTTTAGGGATAAGCAGTTACGACATGTCCTTCTCGTAGAACCGACTCATGTGTCCTCCCTTAGTGGAGTAGCTGGTTCTCACCTGCGTGTCCGAGGTCGGACTTCCCTCACTTTTTCTATCCAAGGTAGAGACTTCACTGCTTCCTTCCTTGTTGTCGACCAGATTACTTTCCCTGGTGACCTTCTACTGGGCTTTGCTTCCATGCGAGACTTACGCATTGTGCTCGACCCTTATCGATGGCATGCCCAAATTGATGACTTGATCGTACCATTTTGGGGTTACCAGCTTGGATCCGAGATCTGCCATACTGCCGCAGAGTACGACATTCGAATTAAGTCCTTACAGGCCAGTGCATTTTCCAGTAGCATACCCAAGCGGTCAGGCACTGATGATCCTGTCATTCCTGTCTGTGTTCCTGCAACTTCAGACTTGCAAGATAGTGTCCAGTTACCTCAAGTGTCCGAGGACGCTCTGACTACCTTGAGTGCTGAGCCTATCCCTGCAATGTCTGCTAGTTCAAGTAGTAGTTTCTCCACAGGGGACGCCTTGTCGGAAAACAATTACTTGCAACTAGTAATGCCATCTCTTGTTGATGTCACATGCCGTCTGCAGAAAGACGTTTCTGTCGCAGCTAGTGCTCTCACTAGAGTGTCTGTTGTTGTTCCTAGTGTTCCAGATGGTGATAACGTCCTAGTTGACAGTGATTCCTGCAAAGTAAAAGGTCTATTTGTTGAACCATCCTTACATGTTGTAAGAGATAGTAAGATCTATTTCTTCCTAGCCAACACTTCTGGTCACAGTGTTCGTCTCAGAGCAAATACTAATCTTGTTGACCTTGTTCACTATCCTTACCCTGTTCAGGTAGAGGATGAGTTGTCACCTGACCAGTGGGTCGGTGCTATTTCTACCGGGGAGACCTCATCCACTTCACTGGATCAATCTGTTCCACCAGTTGAGGAGAAAGACATAGCTCCCACTGACTTCCCAGATGTAGTCAAGCGTTTGTTGACTCGAACAAACGTCGTAAAGCTATTGCCTTACCAGGTGAGAAGATGGGTTAACGAACTTATTGTCCCATCGTATTCCACTTGAACCTGGTACTAGACCTATCTATATACCTGCGTACAGAATGCCTCATTCACGAGTTGCTGTCGCAGAAGAATTGATCAATCAAATGCTTGATGATGGAGTTATTGCACCTAGCAATTCACCTTGGAATGCACCCTTGATCCTAGTACCTAAGAAGGATGGTACCTGGCGCCCAGTGATTGACTTTAGGAAGTTAAATGCGAAAACTATTCCAGATCGCTTTCCACTCCCTGTACTGGGTGATCTTTTACGTAACATTGGAGATAACAAAGTTTTTTCAACCCTGGATTTGTTACAAGGGTTTTGGCAAGTCCCTCTTCACGAGAACAGCCAAGAGCTAACTGCATTCTCCACTCCTACAGGTCATTATCACTTCCTCTGTATGGCGTTTGGATTATGATCCTCCCCTATCACGTTCTCAAGGCTCATGACTAATATCTTTAGAGGTCTCATAGGTAATGCACTTATGGTGTACTTAGATGACGTAATCGTCATGTCTAAAGACGTGGATACACACTTGAAAAGACTTGATGTAGTACTTGGTAAGCTTGAAGAAGCCAATTTAAAGATCAAACTGTCTAAATGTCAATTTTTCAGATCAGAAATTAAGTTTCTTGGTCACGTAGTCACTCCTAGAGGGGTTACGACTGACCAAAGTAAAGTAACTGCAGTACTAAATTTTCCAACTCCCAAAACTGCTGATGCTGTAAGATCCTTTGTGGGCTTAGCAGGTTTTTATAGATCTTTCATTGCCAATTTTTCTTCCATAGCTGCTCCTCTAACTGAGTTGCTTAAGAAAGATGCTCCTTTTGTTTGGACCTTCCGTCAAGAAAGAGAATTCCAAACTCTAAAAGAAAAGCTAACATTTGCTCCAATTTTGAAATTTCCAGATTTTTCTAAGCCCTTCTATCTGACTACTGATGCTAGTTCTATTGGCATAGGTGCCGTACTTGCTCAGAACACTGATGGCAAGTACAACACAGTTGCATTTGCTAGCCGAGTCCTTACGAAGGCTGAACGTAATTATACAGTAACTGAGCAAGAAGCTTTAGCAATAGTATGGTCTTTAAAGCACTTCCGAGACATTATTTATCAGTACTCTGTTCATGTCTTGACAGACCACACTCCACTGATACCTTTATTCCAGAACAAACAACCTATTGGAAGGTTAGCCAGATGGACCTTGACTATCCAAGAGTTCAATCCGACCTATGAACACTTACCTGGCAAGTCAAATGTAGTCGCAGATGCCTTATCGTGACATGTTAGTATAGTAACTGCAGACCCTCCATTTAGTGCTGAAGATGTAAAGAATGCTCAACGAACAGATCCCATGTGGTCTGGTGTTATTCGATTCCTGCTCCAGGAAGATCTTATTCTGAATGTGAAGCCACCAGCACCCATCAGTGACTTTGTCATGAACCAAGAATTACTGTATCGAACAGCCGAGTTGGGTACTCCTAGCAGAAGAGTATACCAGTTAGTAATTCCACAGTCGCTAGTGAATGTAGCCTTACAGCTAGTTCACGATGTACCAGGTGTTGAGCACCCTGGTATGGATCGTTCAGTAAAACAAGCCAGATTGAAATACTTTTGGCCTCGTATGGCAACTGATATTTCTGAGTATGTTAAGAAATGTAGTGTCTGCATGCAACATAAAGGTAATGCTAATGGTCCTAATCCAATCCAAGTGTATCCAACCACTAGCGAACCTTGGGAAAGAGTTGCGCTAGATTTGTTAACTAATTTCCAATGTTCCCTCCAGGGCAACAAACATCTGTGTGTTATGGTAGATCATTTCACCAGATATTGTGAGTTAGTTCCTATTGCAGATAAGACTGCCGAGACAGTAGCTAAAGCGTTTAAAGAACGCATTATCTGCAGGCATACCACCCCTAAGTCCCTAGTAACAGATAATGGAGGAGAATTCTGTAATGAGATTCTTGAAAATTTGTGCACCTTGTACAAGATCTCTAAATCCACCATTGTTCCTCATCATCCTGCCAGCAATGGGTTAGCGGAACGTACCAATAAGAAAGTACTTGATGTCTTGAGAGCAACTATCAATCCCAACAGTGAAACTTGGGATGAAGTTATACCTGATGTGCAGTGTGCTATAAATTCTGCTTACAATGTTTCTATAGGTGACACCCCACATTATGCATTGTATGGTGTAGATAAACGTTTGCCTTATGAGTTGCTATATTCTAATCCGAAACCAAATTACAACCCTGATGATTTCATAGCAACTCGTACCAGCTTAGCTCAAAGTGTTTTTAGAAGAATCCGTGAAACACTTCATAAATCAACAGCAGAATTTACAAGAGTCACAAACACTCGAGCAAAGCCATCCAAAATCAAAGTAGGTTCGAGAGTTATGCTGACTAACATTAACAAAACGTCTGCAATGCCTAAGCTTGATCAAAAGTTTGTTGGTCCTTATCGAGTAGTTGAACATATCACTGGTAATAAGTATAAGGTTAGAGAAATTAGTACTGGTCAGTATAAAGAATCGCATTTAGATCATATGAAGTTAGTATGTGATGATAATGATGCTCCAACCCAGACTAATGTGACAGACTCTGACAATCCTCCTGATCCTGTACTCTCTACCTCTGATACTCAGTCAGACGATCAACCTGAATGTCGTTATTCCCTACATACACGACAGGTATTGAGAAATCCTCAAGTATCATTTGTTACTTCCAATTCAGATTTGCCTCAAATACAGCATGAGTTAGCCAGTGCAACAGAGTTTGATCCTCCCAGAGATGACACCCATTCTGCATATGTCAATCTCACCCTAGCAGAGTTGGGGTTAAATGTAAATAACCTGTATAGATGAATAATTACAGTATCAACTTAACAGTATTCAAGAATTTTTTTTTGTGTTCACGTTCTCTCCGAATTCTGAGAGTTAACAGTCTAGATTTGAGTGCACCGAATCTGCCTTCTGTTAAACACTTCTTTCTTTGTAGATATTCCTTCCTCAGAATCCGTAGATCACATGAATACAGATCGATCGATCAAATTTTTTTTTTATCACTTCTATTGTGTAATCCCAATGCTGAGTTTCATTCGATGAGTTGTGCTATATTATACCTTGTATTGCATTACAGTTTCAGTTACGTAAGCTTCCATTCCAATATTCTACTTATGTATGTTATAATGTTCAATTGTTGTGTACTTTGACATTGTATAGAATCAGCCCAAGCCGTACACCTGCCGTCTCTAGTTTGTATTAGTTGTATGTCGGGACGACATACGTTAGCGTCGCCGAGCTCTCAGTAGTAGTACCAGTTCCTAGTAACCAGTTACCAGTAACCAGTGTACCAGTAGATGACTCACTACCAACCGTCTCTGCGTGAATCACTGACTGTATTCATATTGCTGCTGACCATAGCAGGATTTCAAACACTCCCTCACCCATAGGCACTGTGAGTCAGTCAAGATAGGGAGCAGAGAGAGGCAGGTCGGCTGTTGGTGCTTCACCATACTTTCTGTTATATTATACATACTACCAGCCTACGTGAGTATTCTTAACCCCATCCACGTTATCGAACATCACCACTCTGGAAACTATCAGTACAAAGTGGACAGTACCTCTCACCACACTGGATACTATCATTACAGACTGGACAGTGCCTCTCACCACTCTGGAAACTATCAGTGCAGAGTGGACAGTACCTCTCCACACTGGTAACTATCAGTGCAGAGTGGACAGTACCTCTCAACACACTGGAAACTATCAGTGCAGAGTGGATAGTACCTCTCACCAATCTGGAAACTATCAGTACAGAGTGGGCAATACCTCTCACCACTCTGGAAACTATCAGTACAGAGTGGACAATACCTCTCACCACTCTGGAAACTATCAGTGCAGATTGGATAGTGCCTCTCACCACACTGGAAACTATCAGTACAGAGTGTAGAGTGGATAGTACCTCTTACCCCACTGGAAACTATCAGTACAGAGTGGACAGTACCTATCACCACACTGGAAACGAAAAGTACAGAGTGGACAGTACCTCTCACCACTCTGGAAACTATCAGTGCAGAGTGGACAGTACCTCTCACCTCACTGGAAACTATCAGTACAGAGTGTAGAGTGGATAGTACCTCTTACCCCACTGGAAACTATCAGTACAGAGTGGACAGTACCTCTCACCACACTGGAAACTATCAGTGCAGAGTGGACAGCACCTCTCACCACTCTGGAAACTATCAGTATGGAGTGGACAGTACCTCTCACCACTCGGAAACAATCACTACAGAGTGGACAGTACCTCTAACCACACTGGAAACTATCAGTACAGAGTGGAGAGTGGACAGTACCTCTCACCACTCGGAAACAATCACTACAGAGTGGACAGTACCTCTCACCACACTGGAAACTATCAGTACAGAGTGGAGAGTGGACAGTACCTCTCACCACTCGGAAACAATCACTACAGAGTGGACAGTACCTCTCACCACACTGGAAACTATCAGTACAGAGTGGAGAGTGGACAGTACCTCTCACCACTCGGAAACAATCACTACAGAGTGGACAGTACCTCTTACCACACTGGAAACTATCAGTGCAAAGTGGATAGCACCTCTCACCACTCTGGAAACTATCAGTACAGAGTGGACAGTACCTCTCACCACACTGGAAACTATCAGTGCAGAGTGGACAGTACCTCTCACCACACTGGAAACTATCAGTACAGAGTGGACAGTACCTCTCACCACTCTGGAAACTATCAGTGCAGAGTGGACAGTACCTCTCACCACACTGGAAACTATCAGTGCAGAGTGAACAGTACCTCTCACCACTCTGGAAACTATCAGTACAGAGTGAACAGTACCTCTCACCACACGGAATATTATCTAAAAACTTACAAATGCCTTGATACATAAAGCTACGTTGTTAGGGGCTTGGCAACAAACATGCCGGTACGTTGTTAGTGGCTCGTTAACAAGCCGGTATGTTGTTAAAGGCTGGGCAACAAGCATGCCGGTACGTTGTTAGGGGCTGGGTAACAAGCATGCTGGTACGTTGTTAGTGTCTCGTTAATAAGCCGGTATGTTGTTAAAGGCTGGGTAACAAGCATGCCAGTACGTTGTTATGTGCTGGGCAAAAAGCATGCCGGGTTATTGTTAAGGGCTGGGCAACAAGTATGCTGGTACGTTGCTTAGGGCTGGGTAACAAGCATGCTGGTACGTTGTTAAGGGCTGGGCAAAAAGCTTGCCGGTACATTGTTAAGGGCTGGGCAAAAAGCTTGCCGGTACATTGTTAAGGGCTGGGCAACAAGCATGCTGGTACGTTGTTAGAGGCTGGGTAACAGGTATGCTGGTACGTTGTTAAGGGCTGGGTAACAAGCATTCTGGTACGTTGTTAGGGGCTGATTAACAAGCATGCTGGTACGTTGTTAGGGGCTGGGTAACAGGTATGCTGGTACGTTGCTAAGGGCAGGGTAACAAGCATGCTGGTACGTTGTTAGGGGCTGAGTAACAAGCATACTGGTACGTTGTTAGGGACTGGGTAACAGGCATGCTGGTACGTTGTTAGGGGCTGGGTAACAGGTATGCTGGTACGTTGTTAAGGGCAGGGTAACAAGCATGCTGGTACGTTGTTAGGGGCTGAGTAACAAGCATGCTGGTACGTTGTTAGGGGCTGGGTAACAGGTATGCTGGTACGTTGCTAAGGGCAGGGTAACAAGCATGCTGGTACGTTGTTAATTATGGACTGGGAAACAAGCATGCTGGTACGTTGTTAAGGGCTCGGTAACAAGCATGCTGGTACGTTATTAGGGGCTGGGTAACAAGCTTGCTGGAACGTTGTTAAGGGCTGGGTAACAAGCATTCCGGTACGTTGTTAAGGGCTGGGTAACAAGCATTCCGGTACTTTGTTAAGGGCTGGGTAACAAGCATGCTGGTACGTTGTTAAGGGCTGGGTAACAAGCATGTTGGTACGTTGTTGGGGACTGGGTAACAAGCATGCTGGTACGTTGTTAGGGGCTGGGTAATAAGCATGCTGGTACGTTGTTAGGGGCTGAGTAACAAGCATGTTGGTACGTTGTTAAGGGCTGGGTAACAAGCATTCCGGTACGTTGTTAAGGGCTGGGTAACAAGCATGCTGGTACGTTGTTAAGGGCTGGGTAACAAGCATGCTGGTACGTTGTTAGGGGCTGAGTAACAAGCATGTTGGTACGTTGTTAAGGGCTGGGTAACAAGCATGTTGGTACGTTGTTAGGGACTGGGTAATAAGCATGCTGGTACGTTTTTATGGGCTGGGTAACAAGCATGCTGGTACGTTTTTATGGGCTGGGTAACAAGCATGCTGGTACGTTGTTAAGGGCTGGGCAACAAGCATGCTGGTACGTTGTTAATTAAGGGCTGGGTAACAAGCATGTCGGTACGTTGTTAAGGGCTGGGTAACAAGCATGCTGGTACGTTGTTAATTAAGGGCTGGGTAACAAGCATTCTGGTACGTTGTTAGGGGCTGGGTAACAAGCATGCTGGTACATTGTTAGGGGCTGGGTAACAAGCTTTCTGGTACGTTGTTAGGGGCTGGGTAACAAGCATTCTGGTACTTTGTTAGGGGCTGGGTAACAAGCTTTCTGGTACTTTGTTAGGGGCTGGGTAACAAGCATGCTGGTACGTTGTTAGGGGCTGGGTAACAAGCATTCTGGGACTTTGTTAGGGGCTGGGTAATAAGCATGCTGGTACGTTGTTAGGGGCTGGGTAACAAGCATTCTGGTACTTTGTTAGGGGCTGGGTAACAAGCTTTCTGGTACGTTGTTAGGGGCTGGGTAACAAGCATTCTGGTACTTTGTTAGGGGCTGGGTAACAAGCTTTTTGGTACGTTGTTAGGGGCTGGGTAACAAGCATTCTGGTACTTTGTTAGGGGCTGGGTAACAAGCATTCTGGTACTTTGTTAGGGGCTGGGTAACAAGCATTCTGGTACTTTGTTAGGGGCTGGGTAACAAGCATTCTGGTACTTTGTTAGGGGCTGGGTAACAAGCATTCTGGTACTTTGTTAGGGGCTGGGTAACAAGCATTCTGGTACTTTGTTAGGGGCTGGGTAACAAGCATTCTGGTACTTTGTTAGGGGCTGGGTAACAAGCATTCTGGTACGTTGTTAGGGGCTGGGTAACAAGCATTCTGGTACGTTGTTAGGGGCTGGGTAACAAGCATTCTGGTACTTTGTTAGGGGCTGGGTAACAAGAATACGACAGTTGGTAGTCTCTGGGTTTGCATCACAATTTATCAACATGGCTAGAATAAATAAACATGTTTTGATACGTCTATATTTATGCCCTATCAGCTGCTGTAAGTATTAGCGAGTTTTGGTAGTCTTTTATTAGTAAGAGGCTTATTTATATTTTGATCATTCTTAATGCAATATAAGACACAGAAATGCTTATAAATAATAGTAATTCTGAATCAGGGTCCGCAGTAATTTACCACTGAGCTAGACCCAAGAAAAATATGGGCGCTTAGCCGAAGCTAAGCGATGTTACCCCATACCCCCGGGCACCAACCTCGTTGTCCACTGCATGTGGCAGGATCCGATGAAATAGCTTTCAAAACGAGGTTGGTGTCCGGGGGTATGTGGGTAACATCGCTTAGCTTCGGCTAAGCGCCTGTACTTATCTTGGGTGTAGCTTATTGGTAAAGTACTGTGGACTCTGATACAGAGTTAGCAGGTTCGAGTCCTGCTGTGGACGTAGTGACAATGTTTGTATATATATATATATATATATATATATTTATATATGTATATATTTATATATGTATATATATATATATATATATATATTTTTTTTTTTATTTTTTTTTTTTATTACCACACCGGCCGATTCCCACCAAGGCAGGGTGGCCCGAAAAAGAAAAACTTTCACCATCATTCACTCCATCACTGTCTTGCCAGAAGGGTGCTTTACACTACAGTTTTTAAACTGCAACATTAACACCCCTCCTTCAGAGTGCAGGCACTGTACTTCCCATCTCCAGGACTCAAGTCCGGCCTGCCGGTTTCCCTGAATCCCTTCATAAATGTTACTTTGCTCACACTCCAACAGCACGTCAAGTATTAAAAACCATTTGTCTCCATTCACTCCTATCAAACACGCTCACGCATGCCTGCTGGAAGTCCAAGCCCCTCGCACACAAAACCTCCTTTACCCCCTCCCTCCAACCCTTCCTAGGCCGACCCCTACCCCGCCTTCCTTCCACTACAGACTGATACACTCTTGAAGTCATTCTGTTTCGCTCCATTCTCTCTACATGTCCGAACCACCTCAACAACCCTTCCTCAGCCCTCTGGACAACAGTTTTGGTAATCCCGCACCTCCTCCTAACTTCAAAACTACGAATTCTCTGCATTATATTCACACCACACATTGCCCTCAGACATGACATCTCCACTGCCTCCAGCCTTCTCCTCGCTGCAACATTCATCACCCACGCTTCACACCCATATAAGAGCGTTGGTAAAACTATACTCTCATACATTCCCCTCTTTGCCTCCAAGGACAAAGTTCTTTGTCTCCACAGACTCCTAAGTGCACCACTCACTCTTTTTCCCTCATCAATTCTATGATTCACCTCATCTTTCATAGACCCATCCGCTGACACGTCCACTCCCAAATATCTGAATACGTTCACCTCCTCCATACTCTCTCCCTCCAATCTGATATTCAATCTTTCATCACCTAATCTTTTTGTTATCCTCATAACCTTACTCTTTCCTGTATTCACCTTTAATTTTCTTCTTTTGCACACCCTACCAAATTCATCCACCAATCTCTGCAACTTCTCTTCAGAATCTCCCAAGAGCACAGTGTCATCAGCAAAGAGCAGCTGTGACAACTCCCACTTTGTGTGTGATTCTTTATCTTTTAACTCCACGCCTCTTGCCAAGACCCTCGCATTTACTTCTCTTACAACCCCATCTATAAATATATTAAACAACCACGGTGACATCACACATCCTTGTCTAAGGCCTACTTTTATATATATATATATATATATATATATATATATATATATATATATATATATATATATCTGTTTGGCTACAGTTTCTCGAGGGTCGTGACAAACTAATTCTGGGTGTGATTTACATGCCCCAGATCTTGACAGGGAGTGCAGTAGGCTGTTATAGGACGAAATTCATAAGGCGTCGTGATATGCAAATGTTGTGTTAATGGGAGATTTTAACTTTAGACAAATTGAGTGGAACAATGTGACAGGAAATCTTAAGTCTAGTGACTTTCTTGATACGATTCAGGATTGCTTTTTAAAATAGTTTTTGACTGAACCAACCTGCTTGACTTGCCAACAAAGAATCATTAACTAATAATCTTGAGTTAATGATGAGCTAGGGAAAATCAATCACAAATCACTTAGTTTCAACATATCATGGAGTTACCCAGATAACTGCAATCAAGTCTCTGTCCCAGACTTTCGCGACTGAGAAATTACCTGGGTGGGCTAAATTGGGATGACCTGAGTATGGGTCAGGTAGGTGGTGTTGGTTGCCAATATGTCGTTTTTCAGAGGATAGTTCTAGCTGCCAAGACAACTTTTGTTCCGAGTAGAGAAATTAGATCTAAGAAAAATGATCCTAAATAGATGAACAATAGATTAAAACATCTCACTGGTCAAAAGAGAGGCATATATAGGCGTATCAAAAGAGGGGATGGGCAGTTAAGAAATAAATATAGTCAATTAAAGAGATAAATAAAAAAAGGAATAATAACAGCAAAAAATGGATTATGAGGCTAAGGTCGCAAGGGATTCGAAGACTAACCCAAAAGGGTTCTTTCAGGTATACAGAAGTAAGATTAGGGACAAGATAGGCCCACTTAAGAGTAACTCAGGTCAGATCACTGATAGTGATAAGGAAATACTGCGCCTGGGGAATGAGGGATAATAACATAATCCACAGGAAAGAAGAGAAACTGCAAATCCTTAGAGTAAGAGTCTTCCCTCAGCTTCAAGACTGTGGACTCTTAGTCTTCCCTCAGCTTCAAGACTGTGGACTCGTAGTCTTCCCTCAGCTTCATGACTGTGGACTCCTAGTCTTCCCTCAGCTTCATGACTGTGGACTCCTAGTCTTCCCTCAGCTTCATGACTGTGGACTCCTAGTCTTTACTTCTCAGAGCAGATATCCACCGTTTTCATCATTCAGAAAGCTTGAGGAACCTTCAGAATGTTAGGAGCAGTAACCATCGTAGGTTCAGAATACTACAACACAAACAGTAACCATCGTAGAGACTTAGAATAAAAATATCTAATATGATAAAGGAATAAAGATATCTCATATGATAATGGAATAAAGATATCTAATACGATATTGGAATAAAGATACCTAACTGTTGTACATGAGTTTTATGAAACTCGAACCATCGTAGACTTAGAAGACGACAACAATACATATGGTAACCATCGTAGACTTAGATTATTACAAATTATTATTATTATAATCAAAAAGAAGCGCTAAGCCACAAGGGCTATACAGCGCTGCAGGGCAGGAAGGAAGCGAGGGCATTAGGTGGCAAAAGGGAGATGGATGAGTAATAGGTTACGGAGAACAGCGGGGCAATGGATGGTGAAAGGGTAGAGGGCAGCAAGAGATTGAGGTAGAAAGGGCTGAGTTTGTGGAGTAAATCAGTCGTTGTCAAGAAGTCAATGAGAGAGTCAGGATTAAAGATGGGTCCATCAGCAAGAAGGGAAGGTAAAGAGAGAGTAGTAGAGCGATGACGTTGGAGGTAAATTCTGCGTGCTCGTTGATAGAGAGGGCAGTCTAACAGAATGTGGCTAATCGATACTGGAACTTGACACTGCTCACAGAGAGGAACAGGGTGCCTCTCCATGAGATACCCATAAGTAAGACGAGTGTGGCCAATGCGAAGGCGGGAGAGAGTGGTCTCCCAGCCTCGGCACTGATGACAAGAAGACGGCCAGTAACCTATCCTCGGTTTAATTGAATGAAGTTTGTTACCGAGCAGAGTTGACCAACGTTGTTGCCAATGAGTGTGAAGGTGGGCAGCTATTACAGCAAAATAGTCCAGAAATGGAACACCTCTATATGAAATTGGTAGGTCATGTACTGCTGACCGTGCAGCAGTGTCTGCCTGTTCATTGCCCTGTACACCGACATGACCAGGGACCCAACAATATCTTTATGCTTGGTAGAGATACGGCGTAGCCAAAGTTGGATACGGAGAACTAGGGGGTGAAGTGTATCAAATTTTCGTATAGCCTGTAGAGCACTAAGGGAGTCTGAGACTACCACAAATGATGACAGGCATAGATGCGATACAAATAAGTGCTGCAAGAATGGCATACAATTCAGCAGTAAAAATGCCCCCGCACGACACTGTCCAGAAACACTGCTGCGAATCCGATGCCGTCTGAAGACTTAGAGCCATCTGTGTACACAGCGATGGCATGAGAATGAGAGTGGAAGTGATCAAGAAAAAGAGAGCGGGAAGCCACCATAGGCAGTTGGGCTTTCAAGCAAGGGAGTGAGAAAGAACAGACCCGAACAGCTGGAACTTCCCAGGGGGGTAAGGAAAAGTGAGATGCTACATGAACATATAAAGGTGGTAACTGAAGGAAAGACAAGAGCGAATGTAGGCAAAGAGAAAAGGGACGGAGCAAACAGGGGCGGCGAACAAATAAAGAATGTCTACTAATATCGGTGACCATTCTATAAATGGAAGGATTGTGGAGATCGTGATAGCGTACAAAGTAACGAAGGCAATGGGCATCACGGCGCTCAGACAAGGATGGAACATTTGCTTCTGCATAGAGGCTCTCAACAGGGAAAGAGCGAAAAGCACCAAGGCATAAACATAATCCTTGTTGATGGATGGGGTTAAGGCTAGAGAGAGTAGCAGGAGAGGCTGCTGAATAAATCTGGTCACCATAATCGAGTTTCGATAAAATGAGGGCTGAATGTAGGCGAAGCAGAGTTCGACGATCAGCTCCCCAGGAAAGATGAGCAAGGGTTTTAAGAAGGTTCAGCCGGCTGTGATAAGTTGCCTTCAGAGAGATAATGTGAGGTTTCCAGGATAACCTATGGTCAAAGAGAAGGCATAGAAACCTGACTGTATCACGTTCAGGGATACAGGAGCCATAGAGATACAAAGGATGATCGGAGATGACAGAGCATCTAGTGAAAGTAATTTGGTAAGTTTTGGTACTGGAAAATTTAAACCCATGCGTGGTGGCCCAAGTGGAAACACAGTCGACCGCATGCTGGAGAGAGACTGTAATGAGATGACAGTCAGTGCCTGCACAAGCAATAGCGAAGTCATCAACATAGAGTGATGACCAAATATTGGGTGGAAGAACAGAGGCCAAATCATTTATAGCAAGGAGAAAAAGTGTTGTGCTCAGAACACATCCCTGAGGGACACCTTCAGCTTGGACGAAGTCCGGGGAAAGCACACTATTGACTCGAACACGGAAATGTCTGTCAGTTAAAAAGTTTTTAAGGAAGGATGGTAGATTGCCTCGGAGGCCTAAGGAGTGAGCTTGGGCCAAAATATTATACCTCCAAGTTGTGTCATATGCCTTCTCAAGGTCAAAAAATATGGCAATAACTGAGTGATTATTCGCAAAGGCATTACGAACAGAGCATAGTAAGGGGTCGATGGTAGAACGGCCCTTACGAAAGCCATATTGACTAGTGGAGAGACTGTTGTGTGTCTCTAAATACCACATTAAATGTCGATTTACCAGACGTTCCATCACTTTGCAAACTGCACTATTAAGAGCGATGGGACGATAGTGGGAGGCATCATGTCTCGTAGTACCCGGCTTGCGGAAAGGGAGAACAATGGCAGATTTCCACAGCTGGGGAAGAACTCCTTGTTCCCAAATAAGATTGAAGAGGTGTAAGAGGACTGCAAGGGCTGATTGATGTAAATGTTGTAACATACGAATATGAATGTCGTCAGGCCCAGCTGCCGATGATCGGCAAGCTAAGAGCGTTGCCTCCAGTTCCTGAAGTGTAAAAGGCACATTATACTGTTCTTCTCTGAGAGAAAAAAAGTTCAAGGGTACTAACTCTCTGGCAGACTTTGAGGAAAGAAACGAGGGGCATAGATGGAGCCCCCCGGGAAATATGGACCAGATGAGTGCCAGTTTCAATGGCAACATCAAGAGGGTTTGCTACATCAATACCGGCGACCCGTAGAACAGGAGCGGGGTCAGGAGAGTATTTACCACTCAATTTCCTCACTTTTATCCAGACTGCACTCATAGAGGAAGCAGAGGTGATGGTGGAAACATAGTCTCGCCAGCAAGTGCGTTTAGCATCATGGATGACAAGGTGAGCGATCGCATGCTTCTGCTTAAAATCAAGAAGTCTCTCATCGGTTCTATTGTACTGGTACCTGCCCCATGCAGCACGTTTCAAACGTACTGCACGAGCACAAGCAGGAGATCACCAAGGCACGCACTTCTGAGAATGCCTGCCTGAGGTTTGGGGTATAGAATGAGAAGCTGCGGTATAAACTGACGTTGAGAAGAGGTGTGGGAGCTCATCAAGGGAGGATGAAGAAGGAACCTCACTAAAAGCAGTGAGTTGCGAATAAAGGTCCCAATTTCCCCGATCAAATTGCCAGCGAGGGCTATGGAAAGGTGGTGAATATGAAGGAGAAGTAAGAATAATTGGAAAAAATGATCGCTATCATGTAAGTCCGGTAGAACAGATCAGGTGAAGTCTAGTGCAGTGGAGGAAGAGCAGACTGATAGATCGATGCAAGAGAGAGTATGAGTACGAGGATCAAAATGGGTGGGAGTACCCGTATTTAAAACATGGAGGGGGTGAGAGGCGAGAAAAGCCTCCAACTGGATGCCACATGAGTCACAATGAGACCCCCCCAGAGGAAATGGTGGGCGTTAAAATCACCAAGTAACAGAAGTGGTGGTGGTAAGGATGAAACGAGAAAGGCAAAATCTGGGATAGAAAATGCTCGAGGAGAGAGATATAAAGAACATATTGTAAACCACTTATTCAAGTGGATACGGGCTGCAGTGTAATGCAGCGAGGTATGGACAAATAGTTGACAGTACGGAATATCATTGTGTAGAAGAGCACTTTCATTAAATGTCCCATCTGAGAAAGGATCCGAAGAATACAATAAATTATAGCCTGAGAGAGGTTGGAAAACAGCTGAGTGTAATTTTGGTTCTTGTAAGCAAACACCAACAGGGAAAAACCTGGAAAGCAACATCTGAAGCTCACCCCGCAGATATTCCACTGTAAATAGGCCATGACTGGCAATGAAGAAAATACCAGGAATCCTTAGGGAAGGGCACCTACGGACTAGAGGGGTTAGAAAAGTCAACGTGTGGTGGCATTGGAAGACGTTCAAGCAGCGAAGGAATGAAGCGTTGCGAAGAATGGAGTTGTGGAGATGGAGGAGAGGGAAGAGAAGGAACAGGAGGTGGATCAGTGTCCATTGAAGGTTTAGTCTCTGCAATATATTCTGAAATGGCTTCAAGTGTTTCTGAATTCAAAGATGTATGGGAGACAATATTGGAGGTAGAAGGAGGAGGGTGAGTAAAGATTGGGATTGTACCAAAGTAGAGGGGGACGAAAGAGTATAGGGGACTGGAGAAGTGTGGGAGGGGACAGAAAAGGCAGAAGCCTGGGAGGTGGCAGAAGACGGAGAAACTTGGGAGGGGACGGGGGTGGAAGGCATAGTACGAGGAGGAGGGTGAACCTCCACACTTGTAATAGAGCCAGAGAGAGGGGAAGAACTAGGCACAGAGACTGGAAAGGTAAAGTGCGGAGGTGGAAGAAGGGAAGGAAGGGGCAAAGAAGATTTGAGCAATGGGGATTTTTTGGACTTCTGAGAAGTAAAGGGGCGATTGGTATAAGGTGTCGTACGAGGTCTTGTCAATATTGGGGCTTGTGAGGAAGGACACGAAGATGCGAGAACAGACTGAGTTGTAGTCAGGACGTCAGAGCCAAGGACAGCAAAAGGATTAGATGCCGGAGTGGCTATGGGAGGGGTAACAACAGAGGAGGCTGCAGAAGATGGGACCCCAGAAGTGGGGGGACGTTTTGAAACACGAGAATAAGAAACACGGGGTAGTTTCCCTTGGAGGCGGAGATGAGTAACTGCCATAGCATAAGGGAGACCTTCTGCCTATTTGAGGCAATGGATTTCACGCTCATTTAAGTAGACCTGGCAATGGCGAGAGTACGAAGGGTGAGCCTCATTACAATTAAGGCAAGATGGAGGTTCACTGCAAGATGTATTAGAATGGTCGTCGGCACCACAGACTGGGCATTTGGCTATAGATCTGCAATATTTCGCTAGGTGACCAAAACACCAGCAATTTCTACACTGTTGCGGTGTAGGGATCACCTTTGGAACTTGTAACCAATGTCCTGCGACATAAACAGAGGACAGGAGTTCACGGCGGGCAGGAAGGACATAAGTGTCTACTTTGAGGATTGGGAGATCCTGGAGTTCCAGCTGTTCAAGAATGTCATTGCCACATGACTGGAAATTCTGTATGGGGCAGAACGACAGTACCACTACAAGAATTGAGAGAAAGATGTTTTTCAATAGTGATAGGAGTAGTATCGCTATGCAAAAGGAGAGAAAGATCATGAGCTTGGGTAGCATTCTGGACAGTGACGATGCACATACTGCTCTTGAGAGCATGAAATGAAATATCTCTACCAACATGGCGCAGGAGCGCTTTGCCAATACTATTATTATTATTATTATAATCAAAAAGAAGCGCTAAGCCACAAGGGCTATACAGCTGCCAATACTATGGTCAGAAAGATAGGCAGAAGTCGGTTTTATAGTAAAGAATTTAGTCCATTGTGTGGTCCGAAACTGAGCGTGGAGAGGGAGTGCACGACGTGTCGGTCTTTTCTGAGTAGAGGGTCTTTTCTGAGTAGAGGAGGTAACGAAGGAACATCATCAGGAGATTGTCGCTGGCATTTAGGAGTAGGAACGGAGTTGGTCCGTCGTGAAACGGGCTGGTGATTCGAAAATTGCCATACCGTAGAGGGAGAGTGCGGAGGTCAGACAAATCCAAGGAGTCAGTCGAAGCCCCGGTACCTGAAGCGGGTGAGGAAACAGCACCAGCAAGAGGTACAGGGGCATCAGGAGTGTCTGAAGAGTGGTCAAAAACCAAGGCAGGGTCAGAATGGGGTGCAGTATCAAGAAGGGTCCCAGGGGTAGTGGGTTCATGGATTGGGTTCTCCATGGTTAGGTAACTCCTTTGCTTTTTGTTTTTAAGCAAAAAAAGAAAGAAAAGAAAATAAAAATAAAAAAAAATAAAAAAAGGGGGGAGCGGGGAGGAATAGTTCCCAGGAGGAATGAAAGGGCCAGAAATCTCCCTCTGCGCCCAAGAGGACCTCGGCACCGCTAGTAGCGCAGATGCAGCATGGAACCCATGCCATACCCTACCCTTCATGCCATTAAACCAGTAATCCGGGATAGCAACCTCACATCTGCCGAGCTACCTCCGTGGACAAAAGAGAGGGCGGCTGGATATCTGCCACAAAGCATAGCTCCTTCGGCCACCACCCCCGGAATCTGAAAGGTGGCTTCCAGAGATACACCCGTCTCCCGAAAGACACCCAAAGCCACTCCCCGGGATACCGGAGAGGGATCGGGACATCCTCAAGCGATACCGCCAAGAACCTCAACTGAATGGGAAATGGGATGGACCCCGGTACCCTTTCCCCTACCTAGGAACAAGCGCGCCTGTGGGAAAAATTCCAATGGCCAAAAAGAGGAAGGGCAAAAGAGAGGGGTGGGGAGGAGGAGGAGGAAAGGGAAAAGGGGAGGAGGGGGAGGATGGGATAGGGAAGGGGGGATTGGGGGGTAATTAGGTTCGGTCTGAGGAAGAAGACCGACAGGTCTAATTCCTCAGACCAAGAGCCTCTTCACCACGCCAAGGAGCCCCCATTGAAGAGGAGATTATTACAAAGCAAAGCGTGATTATTGAAGACTTAAGACTACAACAGCGCAGCAGTAACCATCATAGAGACTAAGGTGACAGAAATCTCACATACATGTTCGGAACGTGTACGTAGTTGTTCATACGGTTTCACGTCCAATATGGCTGACAAGATATCAATAACCGGTGACATCACATGCCACACCTCAAGAGAGAACTGTGGTTTTGTGTCCTGTAGGTCAGTTCGTAACGAACTCACACTCGGTTCACACACTGTCTGTGGTTCGATCCCCAGGTACGGGTAGAAACACTGGGCATATTTCCTTAAGACACCTGCTGTCCCTGTTCACCTAGCGGTAAATACCTGGGTGTTACCCGACTGGTGCGAGTCTCATCCTGAGGACAAAATTAACCTGAGTTGCCCAAAATGCCCTGCATAACCAGGGACTTTCTATATAATAATCAAAACAAAGCGCTAAACCCACATGGGCCATACAGCACTGAAGGTCTTTTTATATGTCATTCACGGCAGCTATGGTCTGTGAAAGTTGTATCATGTACTTATAGAAATAAAGATTATTATATATTGACACAACCCTCAGTTGTGTGATCAAATGTTCGTGTGATTATTTGCAATTATAATCATGGGGGAAAGCTAAACCCGTAGGATTATACAGCGCACGTGTGGGGGAAGGAAAGATGGAAGGCATTCAGGCTCATTATTATTATTATAATCAAGGGGGAAGCGCTAAACTCGTAGGATTATACAGCGCCTGGGTGGGGGGGATATGGAAGGCATTCAGGCTTAATTCGGGGAACTGGAGCACAGATCCAATTCCCTAAATCAAGAGCCCCTCACCAACATCAAGGAACCTTCCTTGAGGGGCATTCAGGCTCAATTCAGCGAACCGGAGTACAGATCCAATTCCTTAGATCAAGAGCCCCTCACCAGCTTTAAGGAACCTCCCTTGAGGGTGGGTGTGTGTGTGTGTGTGTGTGTGTGTGAACATTTTTGAACGGACGTGTACACACCAGTCACAGCCCCGCTCTATTTGGTTTGTCCAGATAATTTTCGTAATATTACTGGGGAAGCGCTAAGTCCGTAGGGATCATACGTATTATTATTATAATCAAGGGGAAGCGCTAAACCCGTAGGATTATACAGCGGATCATACGTAAAGCATCATGATTAGCGGTAATCAGGATGGCTTCATGAAGAGGGAAGCTCCAGTTCATCGAATCAGAAAATCTTCATCCCGCTTGAAGGGAATGTCAATTATTATAATCATAAAGAAGTGCTAAACCCTTAAGGGGTCAGACAGCGCTACAGGGAATGTCAATAAAACAAACAGCTCAGATTTATTACAAAATATATTTGGGAGGAAACTGCACAACGGAATATTACATTTGGAAGAAAACAAACACCATTATAGGTAGTAAAAGTTTTTCTTTCATCACTCGTGTCCTTTCAAAATAATGTAGACTATGTAAATTATACACAGAGTAGAGTTTGAGCAAGTGTAGCAATGATACCTAGTGTTATCCCAGCCTTGCCAGCAGGGGTGTCGGCGTAACCTTGCTAGCAGGGTAGTGTTGGCCCAACCTTGCCAGCAGGGTAGTGTTGACACAACCCTGCTAGCAGGAGAATGTTGACATAACCTTGCTAGCAGGGTAGTGTTGACACAACCCTGCTAGCAGGAGAATGTTGACACAACCTTACTAGCAACTCTGCAAACTATATTATATAGAATTTACAACGCAGGATCAGGACGTCAGTAAAAATGGAAAAAAAATAAAAGCAATTCTTATAAAAATATGGACAATAATAATATAAAAAAAAGGACACAGTGAAACATACACATAGACATACACAGTACAGGGTAGGGAGGAGTGGAGGCCAGACATACACAGTACAGGGTAGGGAGGAGTGGAGGCCAGACATACACAGTACAGGGTAGGGAGGAGTGGAGGCCAGACATACACAGTACAGGGTAGGGAGGAGTGCAGGCAATATATACACAGTACAGAGTAGGGAGGAGTGGAGGCAAGATATACACAGTACAGGGTAGGGAGGAGTGGAGGCCAGACATACACAGTACAGGGTAGGGAGGAGTGCAGGCAATATATACACAGTACAGGGTAGGGAGGAGTAGGGAGGAGTGGAGGCAAGATATACACAGTACAGGGTAGGGAGGAGTGGAGGCAAGATATACACAGTACAGGGTAGGGAGGAGTGGAGGCAAGATATACACAGTACAGGGTAGGGAGGAGTGGAGGCAAGATATACACAGTACAGGGTAGGGAGGAGTGGAGGCAAGATATACACAGTACAGGGTAGGGAGGAGTGGAGGCAAGATATACACAGTACAGGGTAGGGAGGAGTGGAGGCAAGATATACACAGTACAGGGTAGGGAGGAGTGGAGGCAAGATATACACAGTACAGGGTAGGGAGGAGTGGAGGCAAGACATACACAGTACAGGGTAGGGAGGAGTGGAGGCAAGACATACACAGTACAGGGTAGGGAGGAGTGCAGGCAAGATATACACAGTACAGGGTAGGGAGGAGTGGAGGCCAGACATACACAGTACAGGGTAGGGAGGAGTGGAGGCCAGACATACACAGTACAGGGTAGGGAGGAGTGGAGGCCAGACATACACAGTACAGGGTAGGGAGGAGTGGAGGCCAGACATACACAGTACAGGGTAGGGAGGAGTGGAGGCCAGACATACACAGTACAGGGTAGGGAGGAGTGGAGGCAAGACATACACAGTACAGGGTAGGGAGGAGTGGAGGCAAGACATACACAGTACAGGGTAGGGAGGAGTGGAGGCAAGACATACACAGTACAGGGTAGGGAGGAGTGGAGGCAAGACATACACAGTACAGGGTAGGGAGGAGTGGAGGCCAGACATACACAGTACAGGGTAGGGAGGAGTGGAGGCAAGATATACACAGTACAGGGTAGGGAGGAGTGGAGGCAAGATATACACAGTACAGGGTAGGGAGGAGTGGAGGCCAGACATACACAGTACAGGGTAGGGAGGAGTGGAGGCAAGATATACACAGTACAGGGTAGGGAGGAGTGGAGGCCAGACATACACAGTACAGGGTAGGGAGGAGTGGAGGCAAGACATACACAGTACAGGGTAGGGAGGAGTGCAGGCAAGATATACACAAGCTGCCACGTGGATAAAGGATGTTAACAGAGAAGATGACTGTTGTAGGACGCGTGACAATCATTGGTGAAGGGGGAGGGAGGGAGGGAGGGGTGGAATGAAGACTTAGGAAGCCCAGAGACAAATACTTTCAATATATTTTTCCATTAATTATTAATTTTTACAGTAGTGACCACAAAAGTATGATAGTTCAAGAAATTTCATATACATGTTTTTAAATTAAAGACGATTTCTTTGGTGTTTCCAGTATCTTAATCACCCCCCTCCCCTTCCCTACACAATGAAATCCTGGATGCACTACTGTGGGCGCAGGCCTGCTGAACCATGCTTGACACCACACACACACACACACACACACACACACACACACACACACACACACACACACACACACACACACACACACACACACACACACACAGAAGAGGCGGGGCCAGGAGCTATGACTCGACCAATGCAACCACAACTAGGTGAGTACATTTAAAGTAAATTAATGCCGTGTAATCGAAATGGGAGAGTGACGTAAGGCCACAGGAAAAATACAACGTGAAAAAGTACTGAGAGCATCAGAGTAGGACATCTATGAGTTATTATTTAAAAAAATATTGTCAACAGAAGATCATATAAATGAAACTAAGAAACTTACACTACATTGCCAAACTGAAAAAAAAAATGTTTATATCTTATGATTGGCCAAACTCTGAATATGTAACGATTTTGTGGTGCCTTTACTCACCCTAACAATCAGGAACATTTACTCACCTTAATAATTAGGAACATTTACTCACCTTGAGAATCAGGAACATTTACTCACCTTAATAAAAATCAGGAACATTTACTCACCTTAACAATCAGGAACATTTTGTCACCTTAACAATCAGGAACATTTACTCACCGTAACAATCAGGAACATTTTGTCACCTTAATAATCAGGCATTTACTCACCGTAACAATCAGGAACATTTATTCACCATAACAATCAGGAACATTTACTCACTTCAGCATTCAGAAACATATACTCACCTCAACATTCAGGAACATTTACTCATCTCAACATTCAGGAACATTTACTCACCTCAACATTCAGCAACATTCACTCCTCAACAAGCACCCATACTTAAGGTTGCACTGCAACCATGCATCAGGATCTAGCAACAGATAACACGCGTCATTACAAATTAAAACAAAAAGAGTGATGGTCCTATCAACTATCAAAGCAGATAACAGCCTCAGAAGTACTCTGAATTGCTGTTAAAATCAAAGTTGGCAGAAGCACCAGCTATGAAATGTAGTAAACAGCGTAAGTGTTGTGTGGGTCAGAGTAGCACCAGGTGTCAAGGATGGTTAACAACACTACAGCACTTGAAGACGATGTCACAGTCAAGGCTGACAGTAGTGCTACCAGTCAAATATGGGAAACATATCGCAAGAATCACTTGGAAATGCTGCTGTCAATACTTGCGTTGTTAGCAGCTGATGTGGAAGTGAACTGCGCGGAATGTACAGTCGTGGTTGGAGACTGAGGCTGTGTGGTTGTTACCTTAATATATCATTAGTTATCACAGAGCTAATATTTACATGCATAGACAAGAGTAACCATTGAGGTTCAGACCAATGTGGAGCGTCTACATAAAAGAGATCATTGGTCATGGATACAAAACACTGCTAACGTAATATAACTCTTATATAATAATGTTTATTTACACAAGTTTTCCTTACAAACTAAAGACCACTGCTACATCACAGTGCCAAAGAATTAACACTGAAATTCATATAATATAACAAGTAAACAATTCAATTAACAAGTCAGTCTGGTCTGGACTAGTACTTGGTCATCCCATGATTCCCTAGTGTGGTTTTCTTCAGCTGCTGAAATCTGTTGCCTTTCAGAACTAATCACCTCCTGGGTAAACAGTCTGACTCACAGGTGCATTTTAAACATAACTCCTGTATAATAATAAAACAAAAAAGTGGTCATTGATCAAGTTGAATTCAACCTTTCAGTATTTTAGATACAATATATATGTACTAACTTTTTCTGCAGAGGGAGACAAAACAAGGATGAGGCAAGTCTGATGGCATGTCTCGTTTTACTGGGAAATAAACTCTTTACTAAAATGTTTCACAGTGAGAAACAAAGTGCAGTACAGTTATCCCAACTGTCATAAAAAATTATATTACTACAAAATCTGGCACTGACCAAATCTATAAAAATATTTCTTTTGAGAACTAATATTTAATGTGAAACATATTTAAATGGTAAATATTTTATGAAATACTTGTAAATACCCTTTAAAAGAAACTTGTTTTAAGTCTTTAAACTAGACTTATAATATGTGGAGGCTCTTAATACTGTAATGTTACATTAACTAAACAATCTGGAGGTTCAACTGTTCCTGCACTAAGTCTAATGATTAACAAGTACTTTTAAACTTTTCAAAATATGAAGTATATAATTAAGTCCTACCCACCACATTCCTCAATGGAAAAGGGCCCAACTATCAGAACCTAGTAGGAAAAGTCATTGTTGGCAAGGCATGTCTCTCAGGACAAAACATTTAAGAGAAGAGGAGGAAAGAAGCTGTATCCCTGAGATACGGACCTAACTAAAATTATAAGCTTAAGGCCCGAGCAGGGTATTTACCTGCGAACTTCTAACCTCTTCCTCCCTTAGGCTGTAACCTGGGAAAATTCCTAAGGACTTCATGTACCACATGGCCTAACATACTGAAATAGCAAGTTCTTGTAACTTCCACTTTCACGATAACACTGGAACTGATTACCTGAATGACTGTCCCACAAGTAAGCACCTTGTAGAAATATTTAATTTGATTAAGGAGAAAGCGGGTAGGTTCTGATGAGTCCTTATTCAGGTACGAGGAACAACACCAAGACTGGAATGAGGAGGCAAAGGTAATAGGGAAAGCAGAGTCTAGGAGAGCAAAGTCCTTGTCAAACCACATGGAAAAGTGACACTGTCACGATTATGGTGACATATTTCACAAGTGGCACACAAAATTACACACTTTACATGTAGCATACAGAAAATAGCGTAGTTTTAAAGTGATGCAGTAAGATACATGACGCAATATACAAATGACAGGGAATGTACAAGTGACATGTGATTAGCCGAGATAATGACAATTTACAAGTGACATGAGAAAAATGACTCAATTTACATGTGACAACCAAAGAAAATGGTAATAATTTACAGATGATGGTGAGTAAAGTTGATGCAATGTAGAAATGCCACCCTTGGTAACAGACTTGTCAAGTCAGTAGCAAGTCATCAGTACGCTACTAATTAATAGTATAGGAACTGCTGAACTGCTGTCTTCCTAAATATGAGGCTAACAAATATGTATGTGTGCACATACAGTTCAACATTAGTTCATGCTTATTCAAAACAAGCACAGTATGTATCTGACAAAATAGGTAGGCAATCGATGCTCATGACATCCAAGTGCGCAAGACAACACAGGTAGTCAGTGGTTATGAAATCACCTTATAATACTCCTAACATTACAGCGAATGCTCTTCACATTAACATATTACAAGCACAGAAGTAAAAAAAAAAAAAAAATTCAAGTCAATAACTAATGACATCAATCAATAACTAATGATATATATAATATATATATATATATATATATATATATATATATATATATATATATATATATATATATATATAATCATATAAAGTGGCAAGTAAAGCCTAGTAGCAAAATTGATGCTCTTTCACTCAGAGAAAATTGTACTCAGAGAAGCTCAAGATTCAGGAATGATAAAACATTTTTAGCTCGAGAGAAATAATTTTTCAGTGTCAGAGCATGGTGAGATAAGAGTGTATGACATTACTGCAACTAGAATAGCAAAACGAAATTCTTTAAACATATATTATCTTCAACTGCACAGACCTTCCAAATGTCTATAACGGTGTATATATTGTGATTAATTTTTAATCTGTATTTTAGGGCTTAAAATAGTCTCGACTAGCGATGCTCAGCTAAAATGAAGCCTTGTAAGCTGAAACCTAATACACAAACAGGTGAAGACAGGCTGCTAACATCCAAAAGTTTTACTTTGTCCATATTCCTCTGACTTCAGACAACAACAAAAAAAGATTTATGGTTTTCTTCATACAATCTCAATTGTTTTGCCTTTTGTACATAACCTGTGTAAGCCATTTTGTGTGTCATAACTTTCCTGGTGGTAGAGAAAAGGCTGATGGCAGCCTGAATCATCTTCACTTCTAACCCCTGGCACTGGTCAAGTTACTTGCAACACCAGGCACTGGTCAAGTTACTTGCAACACCAGGCACTGGTCAAGTTACTCCAATTCCACTTTTTCACTCACGGCTTACTCTCAAACCCATAGTTTCTCAACAGAATTTGAACACGAGTCAAGAGCTGAAGACTAACCAGAAAACTACAGAATACAGTTCTATACAGTGTGTGTGACTCAAGACCCATTGTTGTTCTCTAATTCCTAATTTAGGTACAATGTATAATAAGCATAATAAATTTTCTATTTACAAAATGATCAACCATAAACTTGGAAATATCTGTATTACTCCCATCATAAATAATTTGTTGATGGAAGTACAATTGTCCATATTTTTATTATTTTTCAACAAAGTTTATCATTTTCATTTTTTGAAAAAATACAAAGACTAGAAGTATCCCATTCACAATAAATCCAATCAAATGTAAAAAATATTTTCATTTGATAGGCTTCTTCAGAAGACATTTTTCTTGTATATTTATAGATTACACACAATAAATCAAAATATAATCTATCTGTACAATAATTGCAAATAAATTCTTGCATAAAAAAAATATCTACACCTTCATAACACCTTTCCCTTTACAAATAAAAATGTTTAATACAAGTGGTGGTGCCATACTAGGCCAGGTGCTCGCTGCTCAGAAAGTGACGGAGACTGTTCTCTTCCTGAGTGGTCCTGGGGATCCAGTAGGAGAGGTATGTGTGGAGGAGGTGAGGGTGAGCCAGAGACCCACGCACCTGCTCAGTGATCCCCACCTGTGGGTACATCAATAGTAGAAAGGTGAGAATGTGTGTTAAGTCATAGATGGTGGTGGGTGCTTTTATTATTACTAAACTCAGTGGGCAGTGCAATAACCTGCAAGGTTACCTACTGCACGTGAGGAGTGTGAGGTAATCAGGTTCTATCCAAGGAAGGAGATGATAGGTCAATTCCTTGGATCATAAAGTCTTCACCTGCTTTAAAACACTCCCTGTAACGAGGGATGGTTGGTGCAAATGACAAGCTCACATGCCTTGTCATCTGCAATGATGGGCGCATTTTTATAAATACAGTAAGTTATGGTGTTAGATGCTAGTTATCTTCGAAGTGATGGGGAAGGTTTATTAGTGGGTTGTGTTATCTGGTTACTAGGAAGGATGCTCGTGGGAGAGTGAAGAAGGTAGTTAACGCCCTGTGGCTATGTTCAGCAAATAAACTGTTCTTTTACACCGGCATAAACAAAAATAGTTTTCTATGCAAAAGAATTTACAATATTAAGAAAACAGGTAAATATATGGTATATGCAGAGAGAAAGAGAGAGAGAGAGAGAGAGAGAGAGAGAGAGAGAGAGAGTGTGTGTGTGTGTGTGTGTGTGTGTGTGTACTGCACATGCAGAGTCGCTGATACAATACAATCTTATACAAGATTAAGTTGAGGAAGTTTAGTGACAAATGGATGAGAAAATTTGATCTAGATCCCTAACATTCAAAATAATGTATAAAAACAATGTGTGTGGAAACATTAAAGAAAATGATCTGGGGATTATAAAAATATATTGCATAAACATTGAGTCAAGTAAAATTAAATATGACCCTATAATATCGTATCCATGCACATACTCAAGTGTGTGTGTGTGTGTGTGTGTGTGTGTGTGTGTGTGTGTGTGTGTGTGTGTGTGTGTGTGTCTGTGTGTGTGTGTGTGTGTGTATATATATATATATATATATATATATATATATATATATATATATATATATATTATATATTATATATTATATATATATATGTCGTGCCGAATATGTAAAACTGGTCAATTAGCAACAACTCATTTAAAATTAAGTCCTTTCTAAAAAATTTCTCTTATACGTTTAGAGATATATTTTTTTTATTCATGTTAATGTAAAAAATTTTAATTTTGCTCCAAAAGAATCTTAGAAAACTTACCTAACCTTATTATAACAAGAACAATTTATTTTAGCCTAACCAAACTAGATATATTTTAGATCTGTTTACAATAATTAAATACTAAACAAACGCAGTGAAATATATTTTTTTGTTAGGTTCAGAAGGATTTTGGCGAAATTATTGCATACACAAATTTTCGCTTGTCCTATATGGCAAGATGAGCGTTGCTATTTAAGCCAAGATCGCAAGTTCTGCCTATTCGGCACGACATTATATATATATATATATATATATATATATATATATATATATATATATAGAGAGAGAGAGAGTGTGTGTGTGTGTGTGTGTGTGTGTGTGTGTGTGTGTGTGTGTGTGTGCAAAAATCGTGAACAAGCGATACAATATTCAACTTTCCCTGTGGTTGTTTTGATATACAGTGGAACCTCGGTTTTCATCATTAATTTGTTCCAGAAAGTCTGACGAAAACCGAATTCGATGAAAACTGAAGCAATATTTCACACAGGAAATAATACAAATCTAATTAATCCGTTTAGACACCCAAAAGTATTAACAAACATTACATTTTATAGAGAATAATTATAGTTTTACATAGAGAAAACAATGAGAAATGTAATGGACTAATGAAATGGATAAATGAACATTTAATTAACATCACTTTTACCTTTATTGTTGGTGTATGGAAGACGGCGAGGAGAGGCTATCTCTACCACCATCACTACCACCCTCACAACCACTACCACCCTCACAACCACCATCACAACCACTACCACCATCACAATCACTACCACCCTCACAACCACTACCACCCACTACCACATTCACAACCAATACCACCCTCTACCATCATCACTACCACCCTCTACCACCATCACTACCATCTTCTACCACCATCACTACCGCCCTCTACCACCAACTATTGACGAGAAACAAAGCAAGACTGACTCACAACGCGTGGGATGCTCTGTGTGGGTGCTGACAGACATGTTTGGTACGGCGGACCACTGTCTACTTAACGAAAACCGATGTGATGAACGAAAACTGGGACAAAAATTTGATGAAAAAAGTCATCGGAAACCGAATTCGACGAAAACCAGGGCAAACAAAAACTAAGGTTCCACTTTATATACGTGTCGTGCTGAATAGGTAAAACTTGCCATTTTGGCTTAAATAGCAATGCTCCTCTTGCTGAATAAGGCAAGCAAAATTTTGTATATGCAATAATTTCGCAAAAATCATTCTGAACCTAACAAAAAAAAATTATATTTCACTGTGTTTATTAAATTATTGTAAACTTATATAAAATATATTTAGTTGGATTAGGCTAAATTAAATTTAGCTTCTTACAATAAGGTTAGGTAAGTTTTCTATGGTTCTTTTGGGACAAAATTATTAATTTTTACATTAACATAAATAAAAAAGTATATATTTAAATGTACAAGAGAAAATTTTAGAAAGGACTTAATTTTAAATGAATTATTGCTAATTGACCAATTTTACCTATTTGGCATGACATTATATATATAATTATATATATATATATATATATATATATATATATATATATATATATATATATATATATATATATATATATATATATATTACATATTATATATTTAATACATATTAATATATTATATATTTAATATATTTATAGATGGGGTTGTAAAAGAAGTAAATGCTAGGGTGTTCGGGAGAGGGGTGGGATTAAATTATGGGGAATCAAATACAAAATGGGAATTGACACAGTTACTTTTTGCTGATGATACTGTGCTTATGGGAGATTCTAAAGAAAAATTGCAAAGGTTAGTGGATGAGTTTGGGAGTGTGTGTAAAGGTAGAAAGTTGAAAGTGAACATAGAAAAAGAGTAAGGTGATGAGGGTAACAAATGATTTAGATAAAGAAAAATTGGGTATCAAATTGGGAAGGAGGAGTATGGAAGAAGTGAATGTTTTCAGATACTTGGGAGTTGACATGTCGGCGGATGGATTTATGAAGGATGAGGTTAATCATAGAATTGATGAGGGGAAAAAAGGTGAGTGGTGCGTTGAGGTATATGTGGAGTCAAAAAACGTTATCTATGGAGGCAAAGAAGGGAATGTATGAAAGTATAGTAGTACCAACACTCTTATATGGGTGTGAATCTAGGGTTGTGAATGCAGCAGCAAGGAGACGGTTGGAGGCAGTGGAGATGTCCTGTCTAAGGGCAATGTGTGGTGTAAATATTATGCAGAAAATTCGGAGGAAATTAGGAGGTGTGGAGTTAATAAAAGTATTAGTCAGAGGACTGAAGAGGGGTTGTTGAGGTGGTTTGGTCATTTAGAAAGAATGGATCAAAGTAGAATGACATGGAGAGCATTTAAATTGGTAGGAGAAGGAAGACGGGGTAGGGGTCGTCCTCGAAAAGGTTGGGAGGAAGGGGTAAGGGAGGTTTTATGGGCGAGGGGCTTGGACTTCCAGCAGGCGTGCATGAGCGTGTTCGATAGGAGTGAATGGAGACGAATGGTATTTGGGACCTGACGATCTGTAGGAGTGTGAGCAGGGTAATATTTAGTGAAGGGATTCAAGGAAACCGGTTATTTTTATATAGCCGGACTTGAGTCCTGGAAATGGGAAGTACAATGCCTGCACTCTAAAGGAGGGGTTTCGGGATATTAGCAGTTTGGAGGGATGTGTTGTGTATCTTTATACGTATATGCTTCTAAACTGTTGTGTTCTGAGCACCTCTGCAAAAACAGTGATTATGTGTGAGCGAGGTGAAAGTGTTGAATGATGGTGAAAGTATTTTCTTTTTGGGGATTTTCTTTCTTTTTTGGGTCACCCTGCCTCGGTGGGAGACAGCCGACTTGTTGGGGGAAATTATATATATATATATATATATATATATATATATATATATATATATATATATATATATATATATATATATATATATATATATATATCCAAAATTAAAAATATGCATTACCATGACTGAAGACCCTGAAAATTATCTGAATGGTAGTCATAAAAAGACACAAGATTACATAACTTTTAGTAAGATTATAAAAGGATACTGGAAGATAGATGAGGACTTCTTAGCACCATCAACAGGGAGAACAATAAGCCACAGATAGAAAGTACATTAACAGTTATACTGAAAGAATACTAGTAAATATTTCTTCACAGACAGTGGTAAGAGGTGGAATGAGATTGGTAGCGTGCTAAAACATCCGCAAATTTTGAAAAATCAAAATAAAACAAAAACACTGGCCACCAGGAGCATAGCTTTGCTCCTCAGATTATAAACAGGTTAACACACTACAAGATAGCTGTGTAATTACCCAATGGTGGCAGAAAATAGTGGGAAGTAGGGTTTACAAACGAGGAAAAGCTAGAAAATGATGGGATGTGTTTACAAAAAATGTAGCCCAAAATTGCGGATGTTGTGTTTACATACAAAGAAAACTCTGAAAATGGCTGGGGAACAGATTGTTATACTCCTAGAGAGATCTGTAAGCCCATAGGGATCATATAGCGCTCTGTGGAATTGAAGCACTCAGGATCGATCCAAGGAAGGAAAGGTTAGGTCCAGTTCGTTGGATCAAGAGCCCCTCACTGGCGTTAAGATACCTTCCTTGATGTGGGCAGGAAGTAGGATGTACAAACAAAGTAGCCGGACAATGGCAGGAGGTAGAATTTACAAACAAAAGAGCCTGAACATGGCGGGAAGTGTTGTTTGCAAAGGGAACCCAGGAAATGGCGGAAATTAATGTTTACAATCAAACGAAGGCCGGAAAATGGCGAGAAGTAGTGTCTACAAAGAAAAGAGGATCAGGAGGTAGCTGGGCGACCCACCTGGCAGCGTCGCTCAGCTGGCGTGCTCGCTGCCCATCACCATACCGACACGATACAACCATCTGTTCTGAGTTCTGCCACACGCGGTAAGGCTGCACAATCAGCTGTTCACACCAAAATTGTCCAATATCAATGATCACCCCAAGAAAACACATTAAACTTACCACTTAAAATGCATTAAATGTATATAGTTTGGGTGTTTTGGTAACAAACAAACCTGCCTTATCTTTACTATAACGAAAAGGCTAATATAAAATATTAAAATAAAAATAAATCATCGTTATGTTGATTCAACCAACCATAACTGGCATTATATTATTATTATTATATTTATGGGGAAGCGTTCAACCCTCAGGAGTCATACAGCGCCTGGGGAGTGGAAGGTAATTAGGTTTGATCCAATTGGGAGAGTGGTTCCAATTCCTTGGATCAAGAGTCCTTCACCAGTGTCGGGATGCCTCCTCTGGAGGTAAATGATATTAATGATAGACCTCAAATCAGCAGAGAAAGCAACCTGCCACTAAGCAGGGTCACCTGCTCACCTTGAGGGCTGCTGAGGTAACCTCGCCCGCGGCCAGGGGAGGCTTATGAACGTCTCTGGAATTGTTGACCCTGGCTGTGACCCCTTCATGCCAGTAGTCTTTGAGTGGCTGCCGGACTGCTCTCTGGCGCCCGTCCTTATCCCGCACAAGATGTGCCAACTCCAGAGTGGCTAAGCTTGGCTCTGAGTGTATAAACATCATATCGGGTTATTAATTGGGAAAAATGTTGATACATACAAGAAAAAAATTCACAAAGTTTATTATTTCAAAGAATTTAACTCTCATTATTAAATTGGTGCACTGAAAATTATTATCTTTCTTCAAGAGCTGCACACTACTTAGTGTGTGAATAATGAGACTTAAAATGTATACAGACTGGAATCTTAAATATTGTGTGAATCATTTTAATAACAGGAAGGCACAGGCAGGAAGGCGTATGAACTAGAGTGAAAGGTGTGTTTGGAAGCAGAGGGAGGGGGAGGTGGGAAAGTGTTTAGAAACTGTGGGAAAGGGAGGGGGAGATATAGGGGAGGTGGGGGAAAGAGAAGAGGTTGGGGATATAAGAGCTAGGATTATTTTAACAAAATTAGGTACATCCTCAATGTGCAGCTACATAATTCTGAGTTGTGTGGTGAGAATAAAAGATTTCTACATTTTGTTATTCCATCACACAGCCTGAGCAAGTGGGAAAGTGTGCTAGGATGTAAGAGAAGGAAGTTCTCTACACATATGCTGCTATGTATGATAATTCTATGTAACTGTATTTGTGTATACCTGAATAAACTTACTAAGTTGTGAAGTATAGCAGAGGGAGAGGAGCGACGGGTAGGCGAGGAGTAAGGTAGAGTTGTATGTGTTGCGCCAGGCTTAATTAAGGTAACATGTTAGAAGCAGGAAAAGTGTGTAGAAAAACTAGAAAGGGAGGCATGGAAGATGGAAGAGTGTGATAAGGGAACTTACGGTAGTGGTAAACTGTAGAGGGATGGGGAGCGGGCTATGATGATTCAGGGGAAAGGGGACCTTATTTTATCTCGGAGGAATGTATAAAGATGCTGGAGAGGAAGATACGATGGAAGAGGGTACGTAAAGGTGAAATTAAACTGTATAAGGAAGCAAGCGATTAGGAAGCAGACAGTTAAAGTGAGGGGAGGGGGGCACAAGCGAAGTAGGAGGGTGGAGGGTCAAGCAGGGAGGGAGTGAGGGTGGGATGGTTTAGCAGGGGTGGGAGGGTGTGCGGAAGCAGAGGACGGAAAGTGAGAGGGAGGGGGTAGGTGAGTAGGTAGGTGGGGAATGGATGCCAGGGGGGTCTAGTGAGTTGAGAGGGATGGTTGGGGACGGTTGGAGGGATGAGGGAGGCGGACAGTCGAGACGGGGGTCACAGAGTATATTTGGTCCACCACTGAAGATTAGATTTTGCAGCCAAAGCGGCTAGTTTATTGTGTATCAAATATAAATCCTGAAGACTGTAGTGCAAGAATATATAGATGAACAAAACGCATAGGAACAAAGCCCCAAAAGAATTAACAGAAGTATATATGGATACATATAATGGCAGCCTATATGTCATATTACAAGCAAACTGAGGATATTTATATAAAACTGTCTCGTATCTTATTGTCATTCATAAGATACCTCGAGACAGTGGCACAGTCACGGAGGTGCGGGGGGGGGGAGCTCCAGATGCAAACACACTTATGTTTTGTTTTTTCAATTCATGACTAGTTTTTACTATTATACTGACCAGTGACGACGAAAGCACGATAGTTTAAGAAATTTCCCATGCATACTGAAAATCGTGTTTTTTTTTTTTAACGATTTCTTTCACTCTTTTCACATGATTTTTGAGCCCCGCAGATTGATATCTTAACTCAGCAGTTCCCCTTCCCCTCATCCTCTCCAGATTGAGATTCTGGCTGCGCCACTGCCTGAGATATCATATAGTTTATTATACTATCTCTAGATTCTTCAGTAAGAAGACACCATATACAGTGTTCAAGTATGTGACCATATGGCTCGCCACATAATTTCCATTTAATTTGACTATCATCTGTATATGTTTATCAAAGTGAATGTTAGATCTAGTTAGGTTTCTAACTGTATTCTTAGGAGATTCACATTCATCATTAATTTTTCTCCTAATAAGTTAATTCATCTTCCTTCAGGGTCCTTAAACTAATTTATCAGCCTTATCGTGTAGTAGTAATTCAGTGCGTGTGAAGGAATCCATGAGAAATCTACATCAATTAATTTTACTCTGATTTTTTAATATATATACCTGGCTTCTCCAATGAGCATGTTGTTAAGGTGCATCAATGGTGAGAGAATCAATAATAAAGAAGTCAAGCCTATTCACGTAAGTTAACTTTCGTGCCATTAGGATGGCAATTAATTTTACAGATGGTACCTGGCAGTTAGTCGACTGGTGTGGGTCGCATCCTGGAACAAAATTAATTTAATTTGCCCGAAATGCTCTGTATAACATGGGGCTTTCTATATAGTTGTATGTCATTGATGTCAGATAGGCCTGTACAATATGTACAAGTACTTTTAGTAAATAAAGATATTATTACAACGTAGAAGCCCAGTTGTTAAGTATTTTTCCTAATTCAACATAGTTGCTATAATTCTTTGCTAGGGAGGTGCAACAAATGCAGCCTTACTAGTAAGAAATGAGAATATCAAAGAATGCAGTAATGAATAAAACTCTTACAAGCCCTATAAAACTTCTTGTTTCATACACCTGGTTCTCTCATTAAGAGTGTGATAAAAGTATGGGATGTATTAAACAAGCTAAACAACATACAGGACTAGAAGTATTGTTTTACAAAGTTTTATTTGCAAGCTGAGACGCTATTCTACCTCAGCTCATTTAAACCATACTACAGCCCCCTACATGCAACAAGAATCCGCTAAAACCCACATACAGGTAAGGGAGCAGAGGCAAGAGGCATACGGAAACTTGCCCAAGTATCAAGAATCTTGACACACCCAATATTGAACCCGGGTTCTTATTCTGTGAGCCGACCACTCTACCACTGAATTACTCCAGATTGACGTGCTAATCTAGCTCTTATAACTACGAAAATATAAATCTGTAACATAGAATAGTAGAATAGGCACTTACTTTTGTTCTTGTGAACGATGGCGATGCCCCAGTGGTGGTGGAATTTAATATTAAATTCCAGGATGTCTCCCGAGCGGACCTGTGACAGGAGTTTCTCAGAGTTCTGCCTGGTGAACCATGGTGTCAGCAGCATGAAGTTGGAAGGCATCTTTTTGGCTTCCTTTTCTTGCTTCTCCTTGGCCTTTTTCGCAGCTTTTTTGTCCATAACAGGAGAATGTGGAGCTGAGAGGGATAAAGCATGATCCTCTTTCTTCCTCAGGAGTGAGAGGTCGGACTGGACAGTGAGGTTGCCCGTGGACTGAGTGAGACGAGCGGCGGACACAGCCGTCGCCGTAGCATTGTGTCGTCTTGGTGACCCTAACATATGTCCTCCTCGATGTTGCGACGGCAGACGACACAGGCGGTCCGTACACTCCTTGGGGTCAACTTCACTACCGTGTAATCCCTCTTGTTTGCTGTGAGGTGGTGGCCGAGGGGGTAATGGGTCCAAAGTTGGGGCGTCTGCAACCTGTCGCATCGGTTCCACCTGGCCACAGCTGGAGCGAGAGAGGTTGTGGATCAGTTGTGAACGTCTTGATACTAACTGACGCTCCAGAGATTGGGCGTACATTGTGCTTACTTGCATCATAGTGCTGGTTTATCTTGACTGACACCTGAACAATGTAACAATGCTCGCCTATCTTTATCCACCGGCTTTTCTCAAGTCTCAACCCTTGCTACAATTTGTGGTGGTCGTTCCTGAGGTCACAAGCTGTCAATTATGACTGCGAGGAATACTGATCTCGTTTCAATGGTCAATTTTGTATTTAGTAAAAATTATTCCAGTTTTTTAGTAATATTTGAGCAGAGAAATGGGTGAAGGTTGGCACCTTCACTATTAATATTCAGACGGCATATGACAGTCCGCTGAGCGCTAAGTCAAATTTAAGAATTAGTTGAAAAAGGTTTTAATTGTAGGAACGCCGATATTTCACTGCCAGCAGACTTTAATAATATGAATTTAATACTGTCTACCAATCACTTGACTTCCTTCGATGCACGTTACTTTATAAAGAAATCTTGTAATCGACTGAGACTCGTGTACACTCAACGTGTATATATAGGTGTCTGGCATGTGACTCTCGCCCGCCTGCCGGACGCACGATGTTGTGCGTCTGGCAGCACAGCACCTGCCGGCGTAACATTCCTAACAGACCAACCGTAACCTTCCAGATTACATAGTGAAACGTCTTGCAATCTGGTAATTAGGTCACACGTTCAGCTGGCTACAGAAAGTATTCTACGGATGTCTGATGGAAAACGAGTAAAGTTAAAAATCTGTCAAAGAGGCAATACCGCCAATACTGAACAAATCAATGCAATCCACGAGTTGTCAAGTCTTGATTGGTTGATGTTATGATTTTATATGAATCATTAATATTAAACTAAAGAACAGTCATACAAAAGATGCGCTTTTGAAAGAAAATATTAGTAGCTCAGACAAATAATATGAATGAACAAAAATAAGAATGCTAGTACGAGGCTGCAGCCCTGCCACACTCTCGTCACAATATTATCACCATAGACACCAGCAGTTACCAACACACCTCAACCATCACTATCACCACACACTCAGCAACCATTAATACAAACCTCCCGTAACCATCACTACCCACCTTTTACAACCACCCTGTAACTCGGTTGACAGTACACTCGGCTCATACACTAAGTGTCCGTAGTTGGATCCCCGGCACGAGTGAAAACGTTGGTCATGTTTGCGTACACCTGCTGCCCCTGTTCACCTAGCAGTAAGTAGGTACCTGGGTGTTAGTAGACTGTTATGGGTCGCATCCTGGTGTACAAGATTAAATGACCACAATGGAAATAAGACTGACAGTCCTCAGTGACGCATTATGTTGGGTTATCCTGGGTAGGTAACCCTCACCAGCTTGAAAATCCGAACAAAATCGTATCTAACAACTATCGCTACACAGCGCCATTTTCACCACCGTCTCCACTATTATCACCACCGTCTCCACTACTATCACCAGTGTCTCCACTATTATCACCACCGTCTCCACTACTATCACCAGTGTCTCCACTATTATCACCACCGTCTCCACTACTATCACCAGTGTCTCCACTATTATCACCACCGTCTCCACTATCACCACCGTCTCCACTACTATCACCAGTGTCTCCACTATTATCACCACCGTCTCCATTATTATCACCACCGTCTCCACTACTATCACCACCATCTCCACTATTATCACCACCGTCTCCACTACTATCACCACAGTCTCCACTATTATCACCACCGTCTCCAATACTATCACCACCATCTCCACTATTATCACCACCGTCTCCACTACTATCACCACCATCTCCACTATTATCACCACCGTCTCCACTATTATCACCACCGTCTCCACTGTTATCACCACCATCGCCACTATTATCACCACCGTCTCCACTATTATCACCACCGTCTCCACTACTATCACCAGTGTCTCCACTATTATCACCACCGTCTCCACTACTATCACCAGTGTCTCCACTATTATCAACACCGTCTCCACTACTATCACCAGTGTCTCCACTATTATCACCACCGTCTCCACTATTATCACCACCGTCTCCACTATTATCACCACCGTCTCCACTACTATCACCAGTGTCTCCACTATTATCACCACCGTCTCCACTACTATCACCAGTCTCCACTATTATCACCACCGTCTCCACTATTATCACCACCGTCTCCACTATTATCACCACCGTCTCCACTATTATCACCACCGTCTCCACTATTATCACCAGTGTCTCCACTATTATCACCACCATCTCCACTATTATCACCACCATCTCCACTATTATCACCACCGTCTCCACTACTATCACCATCTCCACTATTATCACCACCGTCTCCACTACTATCACCAGTGTCTCCATTATTATCACCACCATCTCCACTATTATCACCACCGTCTCCACTACTATCACCAGTGTCTCCACTATTATCACCACCATCTCCACTATTATCACCACCGTCTCCACTATCACCACCATCTCCACTATTATCACCACCGTCTCCACTATCATCACCACCGTCTCCACTATTCAGTATCTCGGTCATGCAGTCTTCCCACCTTTCCCATAATTACCTTGTTCTTCCCTCTATGCCTCGGTTGTGTTGTCACTTATCTCTGCCACTTTCACTTTCAGTATCTTTTACCTTCTTGCAAAGTCTTGTCTGAGTCTATACACGTGTTCTGCCTCATTCCTCTCTTGCTACACTCCATCCTTCCCACTTGATTCTGGTGAAGAATTCTTGGTCCAAGGACATGCAACTACCCACCTTTTCCTTGTATCAAACTGATTACTTCCCATTCTCCCAGGTATTGTATGACCCTTACGATTTTTGTGCTTCTCATTGAAGGCAACGATGACAGAATTCCATCGCTGGAATTTTTTAATGGTTTTGAATATAAAAATAATTCGCTACCACATTTTTTAATTTTAATGCCCGGGAAGCGCTAAACAAGTAGAGGCTATATAAAGCCTGTCAGGCATTCAGGTTCGATCAAGTTCGTTCTTTCCTCCCACAATTAATATATTCAAAACGAAGCACTAAACCTACAAGGGTCATACAACGCAGTTCCTCCCACGAGCAATACAACAAGTCATTGAACATTCCATTTTCCAGCATGCCACATCCAATAATGCTTTATTTTATAGCTCAGATAATCTCTTTATGATTTGTAAATGAGACGGACAATAAAGATTTAATCCACAATGACAAAGAGCATTTCAATTCTAAATTTAACACTATCTGGGGGTTTTAGTTTAGTTTTCTTCCACATCTTTGGTTGCCAGCGGAAAACTAATTATTATTTTTATTAGAGATAAAACGCACAGGTTCATTCAGCACATGGATAAGTAAAGGTTGGAGTCTCCGACCTGTCACTACGCCCTTCCTGCCTTTCTGTCTGGTCTCTTCACTGCAAAGTTGCATATATTTCTAAACCAAAGATCTGCATTTTTATTAGGCTGTATTGGGACAGTGCACTGAATACCACGTGCAGCTCATGATATACATAGCACGTACCAGCATGTCACCATGAATACCACGTGCATCTCAGTGATATACATAGCACGTACCAGCACGTC
>NC_091311.1:15755416-15766946 GCF_038502225.1 Cherax quadricarinatus | reverse complement strand
ATCAATACAGATTCTTGGACATAATTAGAAAACAGAAGAACTCTATACAAAAGATGAGGTTATCAGTCCCTCAGCCTTGGAGGTGGTATTCAGGGCACTGTGGTTGTAGAGATTCTGAAGCACAGGCGAGGAGACTGGGGCTTATATAGGCGTCAGTGCGTCAGCAATGCTCTTCTTGCCGAATAAGGGAAGCGAAAATTTGTGTGTGCAATAATTTCGCAAAAAATCATTCTAACCAAACGAAAAAAAAACTATATTTCATTGTTTTTTTTATTATTAAACTATTGGAAACTTATCTAAAATATATTTAGTTTGATTAGGTTAGGTAAGTTTTCTAAGGTTCTTTTGGTACAAAATCATTAATTTCTACTTTAACATAAATGAAAAAAATATATCTTTAAATATATAAGAGAAAATTTTAGAAATGATTTAATTTTAAACAACTTACTACTAATTGACCAGTTTAACTTATTCGGTACGACATATATATATATATATATATATATATATATATATATATATATATATATATATATATATACACAAACACTAATACCTGGTCGAAGGAGACTAGAACCTACGAACCTTGGGACAAAGTACGCAGTGCTGTAACCACCGTGCCACACTGGACCGGTACCTTGCCGTCCAGCCAACAATAGACGTTTTAATCCAAAGCTGCCAGCCTTGGTTAAAAGGTTCGTAGCTCGAGTTTCCTTCGACCAGAGATTAGTGTTTATGAATATATCGCCTATATATATATATGTATATATATACATATATATATATATATATATATATATATATATATATATATATATATATATATATATATATATATATATATATATATATATATATACATATATGCAAAACAACCACTCTGAAAGAATAGAGAAATTCCAAGCGCTTTCGTGACTACTCACATTATCAAGGAACTATGAAAGTGAAGCATCCAAGGAAGCTATATAAGGGGTCCGGCCAGCACCTCACTATCAGATCCCACAACGGTTAAACACGTGACGCGCGGCGACCCAACTTGGATAGGTCCCTTGCACAACTCACCCCCAAGCTATTCTACCCAAGAAAATTTAAAAATTATTTTCTTGGGTAGAATAGCTTGGGGGTGAGTTGTGCAAGGGACCTATCCAAGTTGGGTCGCTGCGCGTCACGTGCTTAACCGTTGTGGGATCTGATAGTGAGGTGCTGGCCGGACCCCTTATATAGCTTCCTTGGATGCTTTACTTTCATAGTTCCTTGATAATGTGAGAAGTCACGAAAGCGCTTGGAATTTCTCTATTCTTTCAGAGTGGTTGTTTTGCATATTTTGAAATCACCTGTTTACTGTGATCTTATTGCATATATATATATATATATATATATATATATATATATATATATATATATATATATATATATATATATATATATATATATATATATATATATATATATATATATATATATATATATATATAACTAATGGTAGCTGGGTTATGGGAAGACTAAGTACTATCAACAAATTCACTAGATCCCAGTTATCACAAACCATAAACACCAAATTGGATCTCAAGTTGACCACTTTCTCCTAGAGTCACAGTGAGTTTCCCTACAAGTTTAGTCTGTGGAAGAACCAATTTCTGCTGTATATTTCTCAGTTACTCTTAGAATCACATCACGGTGCATGTATATTTTACTTTTCACACGCACACTTCAAGCTGGTCTGGAATTTCTTATTCATTTACATCGTTTTTTATCCACTGGATGCTACCAACAATAGCTGCACACCCGCCCCCGCTTCCCACTTATTTTCAGTTATATCTCTGGCCCTCCCTCTATAACACTTACCCAGTCTCAGCCCTCTTACTCCTTACATATGAAAAGCAGACAGAAAGCATGGACACAAACGAAAGGCTTCTGAAAGAAAGCTGAGAATAGGGTATACATATGCATCTGAATTACTTATCAAACAAGAATAAAAAAGCTGAGTAACAGAGGGCAAAGGCAGTCCCAGATATCATAGCTTTCACAGAAAAAAAGCTAACAGAAATGATGCAAGATATCATATTCCCGGCGAGATATCAAATAATGAAGAAAGAGGAAATAAAAGAGGGGGAAGTAGTTGTTCTGCAAATCAGATACCAGTGAAGATTTTATGAGATGAGAAGGATAAACGGATATGAATCAGGTAACTGCATCCTGGACACAGCAAACACTGGAGGACATAGAGTAATAGCAACAGTGATCTACGACCCACTTCCATATAGTCGGAGACCAAGACGGGAATATCAGTTCAGTAACAAATCAGTGATTGACACAATAACAGAAATAACAAGAACAGCTCATATGGCCAAAGCAAAGCCACTGATCACGGGAAATTTCTATCACAAGGAAATATACCGGAGGAATTCCTACGCAAATGGGGGAGAGATGATGAATCGAAATATGGAGGTCTAAAATATTGGAAAGCTTAATGTGCCACCATATCAAGACAGAGAGAGGAAGGAATGAGCTAGCAAAAGTAAATCTAGAATTTACTACAAGTGCATCTGTTATAGGAAAATAGAATATGACAGGTCTCGGGGTGCTAGTGACCACATAGTACTGAATTTTTAGTACCTAGAGAATGTAGTTATTGTGGGAAGAATAACAGGTGGGAGAATGTGAAGACTCAACAGTCCTGTCGTACCCGCAAAACTATATGATAAGGCCGATTCCTCCTTATGGAAATAAAAACATAGAAAAATCAGTGATAACATAATAAGATAAACAATTTTATTAATATGTAGAATTAGTATAGAATATAAAACACAAAAACATGATTTTAATCCTACCTGAAGCAAAGAATGAAAAATGAAATACATGTATATAAATAATTAGTGACTCAAAGCTAACATGTACACATTTAATAAAGTGAATAAAAGTGACTATTGTGACACTTGAAGTAGAAAGTGACTCGAACATGAGCAGGGATCCTGAAGAACCGAGTTTCTGGGATCCTCTGAAAACCACAACCTTCCCAAGCAGTAGAGTCGCCAGTTGTGAACCACAATAAAACTTTGATGGGGTGATAACTGGGGAACGGCTGTAGGATGGTGCGTAGCTGATTGCATGTCAGTTACGAGTGGAAGAGGACCAGTTTAGATACAGATGCCAGATTACATCTCAGATCTGAACAAGATCTATGCTACCCTTACCATCCCCCCCATATCTCGCCTGCGTCGGGTGACCTGAGCCAACAATCATGGCTAAAATAAACTGAAAATTACAAACCATTCGAGAAATCACTCACATGATAGACGTACTGACTTTAAAAGAAATGGTGGGGACAAAAATTATTATATTACACTACTTAAATCCAAATCAGATTAGGCTGAATTAGCAGAATTAATTCCTAAACAAAAGTGAAGCTCTTGTTTAAACTACATTAAACAAAACAATATATTCTTAAACAGGAGTGGATTAGATACTTGCAGACTTGATGGAAGCCGAAAGTCAAGTGACTGTCAACTGGTAGGAGGGACACACTTCAACTTCTACCTGGTGGAGAAAAGGCGAGGGGAAGGGAGAAGCGGAAACGATACACACGCACACACAATAGCAAGGAAAAACTCCAGAAAGTGAGTGAGTAGAACCAAATACGAGTATGCGAGAGATACCAGACGAAAATTTGAGACATTGTGGCAAGAGCCAAGTATGAACCGAAACTGTTTCACGGACACATCACAAAAAAGAACTCGGTAAGAGACCAGGTAATTCACCTGATGAAGGAAGGAAGAAAGTTTATAAGGAATTGAAAAAAAATTGAAGAGGTGTCCCACTAGAAAAAGGTGCAAAATCAGACACCGCACACACACCAGGGGAAGAGATGATATTCTTTAATTAGCTGGATTCATCAAAAGCACAGGTGCCAGAGAAGTGTCTCCATAGATTCTGTGCGAAGCATTGCCTGAACTACTAGTAAAATTCTACAATAAATCAATAGATATGGGATAATTTCCACAGATCTGAAAGACAGTGAATGTAGTTCCAACAATAAAGAAAGACACACAGAAAACATTAAAAAGTACAGACAAGTATCACAGGCATGCAACTTGTGTAAGGTAATGAAGAATGGTGAAGCACTTGGAAACAAATGGTTTTATAAAAATTACCAGCATTGATTACGAAATGGCAAATATTGTCTTACATTCCTGCTGGAGTTCTATGATAAAGTAACAGAAGTGACACAGAAGAAAGAAGAATGGGTCAATTACAAAAACATGGACTGCAGGAAAGCATTCGATACTGTACAGCACAAGAGATAAAAACTTGTGAAGCAAGCAGGAATGACAGAACGCTCTACAGGAGACAAATAGTGATTGTCTGAAAAGAGGTGTCAGGATGGGAAATTATAGCAAGAGAGATTCTGTAAGGGTCGTTAGTCGGATCAGTATACCAGAAAACATTGTTAGATGTATCCCTGTTTCCAGATGTTGTGCAATTTCTGAAGATAAATCAAAATGAGGACAAGGAAAAGCTATAAATAAATGTAGACAAACTGTAAGTTAATCAGGCAAATGGACTACTGGAATTCAACCTCAGCAGATGCAAAATTATAAAGCAGTAAGAAGACAGAGAACCGAGTACAGGGTCGCGATGCAGAGGTTGCAGAGGCCTCACTCAAGGAGAAATACTTAGGGATGAGTGTAGTGTCAAGCATATCTCCAGAGGCACACATCATCCCAATAACCTCTGCAACTAATGCTCGTTTGGCACACCTCTGACTAGATTTTAGGATTTTCAGTAGTCATTCACGGCTCTGTTTATGACATATCTCATGTTCAGTTAAAGTATGCAACAACAGCAGGAAACTCTCCTCTGAAAAAAAGCATGTAAGAAACCGGAGAAAGTACAGAGGAACATAATGAGACTAGTCCCAGAGAGGAGGAATTAGCTATGAGGAACTGCTAAATGAGCTGAAAATGATGACAGTGGAGAGAAGAACCGGGAAAGGCTTAACAGTATACAAAATACTTACAAGAATTGATAGGGTGGACAAGGATAAACTATTAGAGAGGTGGGAAATAGGTACACGGGGGCATAGTTGGAAGCTAAAGGCAAATAAGTCACAGGGATGTAAGGAAGCATTCCTTCAGCCTTCGGGCGGTAAGAAAGTGGAATGACCTTGACGAAGCTTTGGAAGCAGGCTACATACACAGTAATATTAACAGGTGTGACAGGGTACGCACGGATAAGAACAGTAAACCAAACAAGTGACAATTGAAGAGTCTGGCCTAGGAACTGAGAATCAACCCTTCAGTTACAAACCGTTAAGCACAACAATCAGCAAGTGAGGTTTGAATTAGACTTCAAATGTTATAGACACACATATAAAGTGCATTACGTAGACCTAATCCAGGATACAGAGATAAAGTGAAGCAATGAAGCTGTGTTTGCTGGGGTGTTTGTTGGCTGACAGTGTTAGGCATACATACATTACATCTTAAAATATGCTCTTAGTAATACAATGTATTAACAATTGAAAAATAATACAAAAGGAATATATTAACTCAAAGTTACGATATGATCCTTGTGTTTGCTCACCTGTCTTTCTAAACCAATTTGTCGGTATCTGTTACCAAGATTTATACCAACATTTTGTACATATAGTTGAATTTTAGCTGCTTTGCTCTATCAGATACTTTAAACTTTTCCAGTTCTTGTACATCGTCGTCGCCTAATAACCAGGTACCTGTTTACTGCCAGGTGGACACATAGGTAGGGAAGCTTCCCTGCACGAAAGTTTTCCCGGGTCTTAAAAACCAAGGTCACAAGTTTTGTTTGTGCGCCGAATACCACCTTAAACGAGAACATACATTATTCTACAGGTTTAAACTTATCCTACTCTTCTTTTTAACTAATGTCTCAAACAATTTTGACTTTTTCTAAAGGTGCTTAAAAATGTAAATATAGATAAATTCCGCCTCTAGCAATACCACAATAAACATTACAACATTCTGTTTTCTTCTGACGTAAAAACTTGTCTTACCCATTAGTCCAATTTTATGTCGTTGAATATTTTAAAGATAACTGTTATTATTATTATTATTATTATTATTATTAGCTTAAGTCTTGCCCGAAATATTAAACCTAACATGAGCTGTGTAATATGTTGCTGTATGTATTGTGTCTACAATAATCCATTACCTGTGTCTACTGTGTCTACAATGATCCATTACCTGTGTCTATTATGTCTACAATATTCCATTACCTGTGTCTATTGTGTCTACAATAATCCATTACCTGTGTCTACTGTGTCTACAATGATCCATTACCTGTGTCTATTATGTCTACAATAATCCATTACCTGTGTCTATTGTGTCTACAATGATCCATTACCTGTGTCTATTGTGTCTACAATGATCCATTACCTGTGTCTATTGTGTCTACAATGATCCATTACCTGTGTCTATTGTTTCTACAATGATCCATTACCTGTGTCTATTGCGTCTACAATGATCCATTACCTGTGTCTATTGTGTCTACAATGATCCATTACCTGTGTCTATTGTGTCTACAATGATCCATTACCTGTGTCTATTGCGTCTACAATGATCCATTACCTGTGTCGATTGTGTCTACAATAATCCATTACCTGTGTCTATTGTGTCTACAATGATCCATTACCTGTGTCTATTGTGTCTACAATGATCCATTACCTGTGTCTATTGTGTCTACAATGATCCATTACCTGTGTCTATTGTGTCTACAATGATCCATTACCTGTGTCTATTGTGTCTACATTGATCCATTACCTGTGTCTATTGTGTCTACAATGATCCATTACCTGTGTCTATTGTGTCTACAATGACCCATTACCTGTGTTTGTGTCTACAATGATCCATTACCTGTGTCTATTGTGTCTACAATGTTCCATTACATGTATCTATTGTGTCTACAATGATCCAATACCTGTGTCTATTGTGTCTACAATGATCCATTACCTGTGTCTATTGTGTCTACAATGATCCATTACCTGTGTTTATTGTGTCTGAAATGATCCATTACCTGTGTCTATTGTGTCTACAATGATCCATTACCTGTGTCTATTGTGTCTACAATGATCCATTACCTGTGTCTATTGTGCCTACAATGATCCATTACCTGTGTCTATTGTGTCTACAATGATCCATTACTTGTGTCTATTGTGTCTACAATGATCCATTACCTGTGTATATTGTGAATACAATGATCCATTACCAATGTCTATTGTGTCTACAATGATCCATTACCTGTGTCTATTGTGCCTACAATGATCCATTACCTGTGTCTATTGTGCCTACAATGATCCATTACCTGTGTCTATTGTGTCTACAATGATCCATTACCTGTGTCTATTGTGTCTACATTGATCCATTACCTGTGTCTATTGTGTCTACAATGATCCATTACCTGTGTCTATTGTGTATACAATGATCCATTACCTGTGTCTATTGTGTCTACAACGATCCATTACCTGTGTCTATTATGTCTACAATGATCCATTACCTGTGTCTTTTTTTTCTACATTGGTCCATTACCTGTGCCTATTGTGTCTACAATGATCCATTACCTGTGTCTATTGTGTCTACATTGATCCATTACCTGTGTCTATTGTGTCTACAATGATCCATTACCTGTGTCTATTGTGTCTACATTGATCCATTACCTGTGTCTATTGTGTCTACAATGATCCATTACCTGTGTCTATTGTGTCTACATTGATCCATTACCTGTGTCTATTGTGTCTACAGTGTTCAATTGCCTGTATCTATTGTGTCTACAATGTTCTATTTCCTGTGTCTATTGTGTCTACAATGTTCTATTTCCTGTGTCTATTGTGTCTACATTATTCCATTACCTGTGTCTATTGTGTCTACAATGTTCTATTTCCTGTGTCTATTGTGTCTACATTATTCCATTACCTGTGTCTATTGTGTCTACAATGTTCTATTTCCTGTGTCTATTGTGTCTCCACTGTCCCAGTACCTGTGTCTGTTGTGTCTACAATGTTCTATATCCTGTGTCTATTGTGTCTACAATGTTCTATTACCTCTGTCTATTGTGTCTGCAATGTTCTATTTCCTGTGTCTATTGTGTTTACAATGTTCTATTTCCTGTGTCCATTGTGTCTACAATGTTCTATTTCCTGTGTCTATTGTGTCTACAATGTTCTATTTCCTGTGTCTATTGTGTCTACAATGTTCTATTTCCTGTGTCTATTGTGTCTACAATGTTCTATTTCCTGTGTCTATTGTGTCTACAATGTTCTATTTCCTGTGTCTATTGTGTCTACAATGTTCTATTTCCTGTGTCTATTGTGTCTACAATGTTCTATTTCCTGTGTCTATTGTGTCTACAATGTTCTATTTCCTGTGTCTATTGTGTCTACAATGTTCTATTTCCTGTGTCTATTGTGTCTACAATGTTCTATTTCCTGTGTCTATTGTGTCTACAATGTTCTATTTCCTGTGTCTATTGTGTCTACAATGTTCTATTTCCTGTGTCTATTGTGTCTACAATGTTCTATTTCCTGTGTCTATTGTGTCTACAATGTTCTATTTCCTGTGTCTATTGTGTCTACAATGTTCTATTTCCTGTGTCTATTGTGTCTACAATGTTCTATTTCCTGTGTCTATTGTGTCTACAATGTTCTATTTCCTGTGTCTATTGTGTCTACAATGTTCTATTTCCTGTGTCTATTGTGTCTACAATGTTCTATTTCCTGTGTCTATTGTGTCTACAATGTTCTATTTCCTGTGTCTATTGTGTCTACAATGTTCTATTTCCTGTGTCTATTGTGTCTACAATGTTCTATTTCCTGTGTCTATTGTGTCTACAATGTTCTATTTCCTGTGTCTATTGTGTCTACGGATAAACATCTTTTTATTGTATCAATATCTTTACTTACCTAGGTGTGGTTGTAGGGGTCGAGTCACAGCTCCAGGCCCCGCCTCTTCACTGGTCGCCACTAGGTAACTCTTCCTGCTCCATGAGCTTCATCATACCTTTTCTTAAAGCTATGTATGGATTCTACCACCAGTACATCAATTCCCAGACTATTCCACTAATAACAACTCCACCTACGGCTAAAGTAATACTTCCTAACATCTCTGTGACTCATCTGATTCTTCAACTTCCAACTGTGACCCCTTGTTGCTGTGTCCCATCTCTGGAACATCCTGTCTCTGTCCACCTGGTCGATTCCTCTCAGTATTTTATATGTCGTTATCATATCCCGTCTTATCTCTCCTGTCCTCCGGTGTTTGTGTCTGTATACCACTATCTATATCTATAGTTATGTTTATATCTGCAGTCATATCAGAATCTACATTTGCATCTGTACGTGTCTGTGTCTGTTACAGTGTCTGTGTCTATACAGTATCTGCATCCATATCTGTGTCTGTATTTATCTCTAATTCTATCTATCAGTATCTCCATCTATCAATATCTGTATCTATCTGTATCTCTCTCTATCAGTATCTGTATATATATCTGCGTTTGTATCTGTATTTGTATCTGCATCATATTTTTGTATCTGTGGTACAGAAGGTCGAGCGCAGAGATGATAGTGAATGGTGGAGGGACTGTGATTGATGGTGGTGGTGGAGGTACTATGATTGATGTTGGTGGTGGAGGTACTGTGATTGATGGTGGTGGAGGAGGTACTGTGATTGATGGTGGTGGTGGTACTGTGATTGATGGTGATGGTGGTGGTGGTACTGTGATTGATGGTGGTGATGATGGTACTGTGATTGATGGTGGTGATGGTGGAGCCACTGTGATTGAGGGTGGTGATGGAGGTACTGTGATTGATGGTGGTGGTGGAGGTACTGTGATTGATGGTGGTGGTGGAGGTACTGTGATTGATGGTGGTGGTGGTGGTGGTGGTACTGTGATTGATGGTGGTGATGGTGGAGCCACTGTGATTGAGGGTGGTGATGGAGGTACTGTGATTGATGGTGGTGGTGGAGGTACTGTGATTGATGGTGGTGGTGGAGGTACTGTGATTGATGGTGGTGATGATGGAGGTCTGTGATTGATGGTGGTGGTGGTGGAGGTGCTGTGATTGATGGAGGTGGTGGAGGTACTGTGATTGATGTTGGTGGTGGAGGTACTGTGATTGATGTTGGTGGTGGAGGTACTGTGATTGATGGTGGTGGTGGAGGCACTGTGATTGATGTTGGTGGTGGAGGTACTGTGATTGATGGTGGTGATGGAGGTACTGTGATTGATGGTGGTGGTGGTGGAGGTACTGTGATTGATGGTGGTGGTGGTGGAGGTACTGTGATTGATGGTGGTGGTGGAGGTACTGTGATTGATGGTGGTGGTTGTGGAGGTACTGTGATTGATGGTGGTGGTGGTGGAGGTACTGTGATTGATGGTGGTGGTGGTGGAGGTACTGTGATTGATGGTGGTTGTGTTGGAGGTACTGTGATTGATGGTGGTGGTGGTGGAGGTACTGTGATTGATGGTGGTGGTGGTGGAGGTACTGTGATTGATGGTGGTGGTGGTGGAGGTACTGTGATTGATGGTGGTGGTGGTGGAGGTACTGTGATTGATGGTGGTGGTGGTGGAGGTACTGTGATTGATGGTGGTTGTAGTGGATGTACTCTGATGGTGGTGGTCGTGGAGGTACTGTGATTGATCGTGGTGGTGGAGGTATTGTGATTGATGGTGGTGGTGGAGGTACTGTGTTTGACGGTGGTGGTGTTGAAGGTACTGTGATTGATGGTGGTGATGGTGGAGGCACTGCGATTGAGGGTGGTGGTGATGGATGTACTGTGATTGATGGTGATGGTGGTACAAGTGCCGTGATTGATGGTAGTAGTTGTGGAGGTACTGTGATTGATGGTGGTGGTGGTGGAGGTACTGTGATTAATGGTGGTGGTGGTGGAGGTACTGTGATTGATGGTGGTGGTGGTGGAGGTACTGTGATTGATGGTGGTGGTGGTGGTGGAGGTACTGTGATTGATGGTGGTGGTGGTGGAGGTACTGTGATTGATGGTGGTGGTGGTGGAGGTACTGTGATTGATGGTGGTTGTGTTGGAGGTACTGTGATTGATGGTGGTGGTGGTGGAGGTACTGTGATTGATGGTGGTGGTGGTGGTGGAGGTACTGTGATTGATGGTGGTGGTGGTGGTGGAGGTACTGTGATTGATGGTGGTGGTGGTGGTGGAGGTACTGTGATTGATGGTGGTGGTGGTGGTGGAGGTACTGTGATTGATGGTGGTGGTGGTGGTGGTGGTGGTGGTGGTGGTGGAGGTACTGTGATTGATGGTGGTGGTGGTGGTGGAGGTACTGTGATTGATGGTGGTTGTGGTGGTGGAGGTACTGTGATTGATGGTGGTGGTGGTGGTGGAGGTACTGTGATTGATGGTGGTGGTGGTGGAGGTACTGTGATTGATGGTGGTGGTGGTGGTGGAATTACTGTGATTGATGGTGGTGGTGGTGGTGGTGGAGGTACTGTGATTGATGGTGGTGGTGGTGGAGGTACTGTGATTGATGGTGG
>NC_091311.1:15680430-15750316 GCF_038502225.1 Cherax quadricarinatus | reverse complement strand
TCCAGTATCCGGCTACACACCCATATCGTCAGTATCCGGCTACACACCCATATCGTCAGTATCCGGCTACACACAACCATACCTCCAGTATCCGGCTACACACACCCATACCTCCAGTATCCGGCTACACACACCCATACCTCCAGTATCCGGCTACACACACCCATACCTCCAGTATCCGGCTACACACACCCATACCTCCAGTATCCGGCTACACACACCCATACCTCCAGTATCCGGCTACACACACCCATACCTCCAGTATCCGGCTACACAACCATACCTCCAGTATCCGGCTACACACACCCATACCTCCAGTATCCGGCTACACACACCCATACCTCCAGTATCCGGCTACACACACACATACCTCCAGTATCCGGCTACACACACACATACCTCCAGTATCCGGCTACACACAACCATACCTCCAGTATCCGGCTACACACAACCATACCTCCAGTATCCGGCTACACAACCATACCTCCAGTATCCGGCTACACAACCATACCTCCAGTATCCGGCTACACAACCATACCTCCAGTATCCGGCTACACAACCATACCTCCAGTATCCGGCTACACACAACCATACCTCCAGTATCCGGCTACACACAACCATACCTCCAGTATCCGGCTACACACAACCATACCTCCAGTATCCGGGTACACACAACCATACCTCCAGTATCCGGCTACACACACACTAACCTCCAGTATTCGGCTACACACAACCATACCTCCAGTACCCGGCTACACACACATACCTCCAGTATCCGGGTACACACAACCATACCTCCAGTATCCGGCTACACACACACATACCTCCAGTATCCGGGTACACACAACCATACCTCCAGTATCCGGCTACACACACACATACCTCCAGTATCCGGCTACACACAAGCATACCTCCAGTATCCGGCTACACACACACATACCTCCAGTATCCGGCTACACACAACCATACCTCCAGTATCCGGCTACACACAACCATACCTCCAGTATCCGGCTACACACACACATACCTCCAGTATCCGGCTACACACAACCATACCTCCAGTATCCGGGTACACACAACCATACCTCCAGTATCCGGCTACACAAACGTCCAGTATCCGGCTACACACACATACCTCCAGTATCCGGGTAAACACAACCATGCCTCCAGTATCCGGCTACACACACACATACCTCCAGTATCCGGCTACACACAACCATACCTCCAGTATCCGGCTACACACAACCATACCTCCAGTATCCGGCTACACACAACCATACCTCCAGTATCCGGCTACGCACACCCATACCTCCAGTATCCGGCTACACACTGATACCTCCAGTGTCCGGCTACACACACCCATACCTACAGTGTCCGGCTGCTCACACCCATACTTCCAGTGGCCGGCTTCACACACCCATACCCATACCTCCAGTATCCGGCTACTCACCTATACCTCCAGTATCCGGCTACTCTCCCATACTTCCAGTATGCGGCTACACTCCCATGCGTCCAGTATGCGGCTACACACACCCATACCTACAGTATCAGGCTACACACACCCATTCCTCCCGTATCCGGCTACACACACCCATACCTCCAGTATCCGGCTACACACACACATACCTCCAGTATCCGGCTACATGCATCCATACCTCGAGTATCCGGCTACACACACCCATACCTCCAGTATCCGGCTACACACTCCCATACCTCCAGTATCCGGCTACAAACGCCCATACCTCCAGTATCCGGCTAAACACACCCATATCTCCAGTATCCGGCTACACACAACCAGGTAGCACTTGCAGACTCGATTGAGAAGGCCATTGGTGAAATGCCTATGATTTTAAACTGATGGAAGTTAGAGGTATGGGTGTGTGTGGGAAACAAGCAGGTTGCAACACTTGGGTTGGAAACAGTAAATGTATAAAAGGCATTCAGCATGAAGTTATAAATAAAGACAATAGATCAGGTCAGCAAACAAAGGGGGACAGCAGAGGGCAGCAAGGGACTAGCTCCCTTAAGGTTTACTATACTAATAGCAGGAGTGTAAGAAATAAGATAGATGAGCTAAGATTAATTGCAAGTGCAGGAAACATAGATATTATTGCTATAACAGAGACCTTGCTCAATCTGAAAGATAGAGAGATGCCCTCTGAATGTCACATACAAGGCTATAAATTATTCCACACTGACAGGGTCAACAGGAAAGGTGGTGGAGTAGCGATGTATGTCAGAGACAATTTAAATTGTTGTGTTAGACAAGATATTAAATTAGAAGCGTCAGCCACTGAATCTGTTTGGTTACAGCTTCTCGAGGGCCGAGAAAAACTAATTTTGGGTGTGATTTACAGGGCCCCAAATCTTGATAGGGAGTGCAGTAAACTTCTATGGGACGAAATTCGTAAGGCATCTACATACGAAAATGTTGTGCTAATGGGAGATTTCAACTATAGACAGATTGACTGGAGCAATTTGACAGGAAATTTAGAGTCAGGTGACTTTCTTGATACGATCCAGGATTGTTTTTTAAAACAGTTTGTGACAGAGCCAACTAGGGGAAATAACCTCCTTGACTTGGTTCTTGCCAGTAGGGAAACACTAATTAATAATCTTGAGGTTAATGATGAGCTTGGGGAAAGTGATCACAAATCACTCAGTTTTAATATATCATGGAATTCCCCTAATAATGGCAATCAAGTCTCCGTCCCTGACTTTCGCTTGGCTGATTTCATAGGACTGAAAAATTACTTAGGTGGGCTGAACTGGAATGACCTGACTAAGGGTCAGGTAGGTGGTGATGGTTGCCGATATGATGCTTTCCAGGGCATAGTTCTAGCTGCTCAGTCAAATTATGTTCCAAATAGGGAAATCAGATCAAACAAAAATGATCCTAAATGGATGAACAATAGATTAAAATATCTGATTGGTCAAAAGAGAGGCATATATAGGCAAATCAAAAGAGGAGAGGGGCAATTGAGAAATCGATATATTCAGTTAAAGAGAGAAATGAAAAAGGGAATTAGAAAAGCAAAAAGAGATTATGAGGTTAAAGTTGCAAGAGAATCGAAGACTAACCCAAAAGGATTCTTTCAGGTATACAGAAGTAAGATCAGGGACAAGATAGGCCCACTCAAAAGTTCCTCGGGTCAGCTCACTGACAGTGATAAGGAAATGTGTAGAATTTTTAACACATACTTCCTCTCAGTTTTTACACAGGAGGATACCAGCGATATTCCAGTAATGAAAAATTATGTAGAACAGGACGATAATAAACTGTGCACTATTAGGGTCACAAGTGACATGGTCCTTAGGCAAATAGATAAATTAAAACCTAACAAATCCCCAGGCCCTGATGAACTGTATGCAAGGGTTCTAAAGGAATGTAAAGAGGAGCTTAGCACACCTTTGGCTAATCTTTTCAACATATCACTACAAACTGGCATGGTGCCAGATAAGTGGAAAATGGCAAATGTGATACCTATTTTCAAAACAGGTGACAGGTCCTTAGCTTCGAACTATAGACCAATAAGCCTAACCTCCATAGTGGGAAAATTTATGGAATCAATAATTGCCGAGGCAGTTCGTAGCCACCTTGAAAAGCATAAATTAATCAACGAATCTCAGCATGGTTTTACAAAGGGGCGTTCCTGCCTTACGAATTTATTAACTTTTTTCACTAAGGTATTTGAGGAGGTAGATCATGGTAATGAATATGATATTGTGTATATGGACTTCAGTAAGGCTTTTGACAGGGTCCCACATCAGAGACTATTGAGGAAAATTAAAGCACATGGAATAGGAGTAGAAATTTTTTCCTGGATAGAGGCATGGTTGACTAATAGGCAGCAGAGAGTTTGCATAAATGGGGAGAAATCAGAGTGGGGAAGTGTCACGAGCGGTGTTCCACAGGGGTCAGTGTTGGGCCCCCTGCTGTTCACAATCTACATAAACGACATAGATGAGGGCATAAAGAGCGACATCGGCAAGTTTGCCGATGACACCAAAATAGGCCGTCGAATTCATTCTGACGAGGACATTCGAGCACTCCAGGAAGATTTGAATAGACTGATGCAGTGGTCGGAGAAGTGGCAGATGCAGTTTAATATAGACAAATGCAAAGTTCTAAATGTTGGACAGGACAATAACCATGCCACATATAAACTAAATAATGTAGATCTTAATATTACGGATTGCGAAAAAGATTTAGGAGTTCTGGTTAGCAGTAATCTGAAACCAAGACAACAGTGCATAAGTGTTCGCAATAAAGCTAATAGAATCCTTGGCTTCATATCAAGAAGCATAAATAATAAGAGTCCTCAGGTTGTTCTTCAACTCTATACATCCTTGGTTAGGCCTCATTTAAATTATGCTGCACAGTTTTGGTCACCGTATTACAGAATGGATATAAATTCTCTGGAAAATGTACAAAGGAGGATGACAAAGTTGATCCCATGTATCAGAAACCTTCCCTATGAGGATAGACTAAGGGCCCTGAAACTGCACTCTCTAGAAAGACGTAGAATTAGGGGGGATATGATTGAGGTGTATAAGTGGAAGACAGGAATAAATAAAGGGGATGTAAATAGTGTGCTGAAAATATCTAGCCTAGACAGGACTCGTAGCAATGGTTTTAAGTTGGAAAAATTCAGATTCAGGAAGGATATAGGAAAGTACTGGTTTGGTAATAGAGTTGTGGATGAGTGGAACAAACTCCCAAGTACCGTTATAGAGGCCAGAACGTTGTGTAGCTTTAAAAATAGGTTGGATAAATACATGAGTAGATGTGGGTGGATACCCCCAGTATCCGGCTACACACACACATACCCCCAGTATCCGGCTACACACACACACATACCCCCAGTATCCGGCTACACACACACACACATACCCCCAGTGTCCGGCTACACACACACACATACCCCCAGTATCCGGCTACACACACACATACCCCCAGTATCCGGCTACACACACACATACCCCCAGTATCCGGCTACACACACACATACCCCCAGTATCCGGCTACACACACACATACCCCCAGTATCCGGCTACACACACACACATGCCCCCAGTGTCCGGCTACACCGGCTACACACACACACATACCCCCAGTGTCCGGCTACACACACACATACCCCCAGTGTCCGGCTACACACACACACATACCCCCAGTGTCCGGCTACACACACACACATACCCCCAGTGTCCGGCTACACACACACACATACCCCCAGTGTCCGGCTACACACACACATACCCCCAGTATCCGGCTACACACACACATATACCCCCAGTGTCCGGCTACACACACACACATACCCCCAGTATCCGGCTACACACACACACATACCCCCAGTGTCCGGCTACACACACACACATACCCCCAGTATCCGGCTACACACACACATACCCCCAGTATCCGGCTACACACACACACATACCCCCAGTATCCGGCTACACACACACACATACCCCCAGTATCCGGCTACACATACACACATACCCCCAGTATCCGGCTACACACACACACATACCTCCAGTGTCCGGCTACACACACACACATACCCCCAGTATCCGGCTACACATACACACATACCCCCAGTATCCGGCTACACACACACATACCTCCAGTATCCGGCTACACACACACACATACCTCCAGTATCCGGCTACGCACACACACATACCTCCAGTATCCGGCTACACACACACATACCTCCAGTATCCGGCTACACACACACATACCTCCAGTATCCGGCTACACACACACACATACCCCCAGTATCCGGCTACACACACACACATACCCCCAGTATCCGGCTACACACACACATACCTCCAGTATCCGGCTACACACACACACATACCCCCAGTGTCCGGCTACACACACACACATACCCCCAGTATCCGGCTACACACACACACATACCCCCAGTATCCGGCTACACACACACACATACCCCCAGTATCCGGCTACACACACTCTGCCATCTGGTATTTTCAGAATATTTTTGGAAAAAAAATTAACGTCGAAAATCCTTTTTTTTCCATATAACTTAATTAAACGTGAAGAATTTAAGAACAAATTTGCCCTGAACAAAATATGATGTTAGTTTTTTCCATTATTGTCCCATTAAGAGAGTCAGATATTGCCTTAATGATGACTTAAGTTTAAAATGGTTTTAAGAAAATAACGATAAGAGGGTTTGTCGAGGATAAATACGGTAGATTTCTCGATATACCCGCGGGGGTGAACGCCCCCGCCGACCTGTCCGTGACAAGCCCTCGCGGTGGATCAGGGTCTAATCAACTAGGCTGTTACTGCTGTCCACACGTAAACCGACGTACGAACCATAGCCCGGCTGTCAGGTACTCCCCTCATGGGAGGTTCCATGAGGCTGGTGCGGGGCTCTTGATGTAGGGAATCGGATCTGTGGTCCAATTCTCTGAATTAAGCCTGAATACCTTCCACATCCCCCCAACAGGCTCTGTATAATCCTACGAGTTTAGCGCTTACCCCTTGATTATAATAATAATGGACTGGTGCCTGTCCAGTGCCTTCTTGAAGACAGCCAGGGGTCTATTGGTAATCCCTGTTATGTATACTGGGAGGCTGCTGAACAGTCTTGGAGCCCTGACAATTATTCTATTGTCTCTTAGCGTAATCGTGGAGCCCCTGCTTTTAATTGGGGGATGTTGCATCTCCTTCCCAGTCTTTTGCTATTGTACGGAGTGATTTTTGTGTGCAAATTTGGAAGTAGTCCCTCCAGGATTTTCCAAGTGTATATTATCATGCATCTTTCTCGGCTGCGTTCCAGGGAGAACAAATCAAGGGTCTACAACCAGTCCCAGTAATTTACGTGCTTTATCGTGCTTATATTCGTCGTGAAAGTTCTTTGTACACTCTCCAGGCCTGCAATTTCGCCTGCCTTGAAAGAAGCCATTAGTGAACATCCGTATTCCAGCCTAGAGAGAACAAGCGATTTGAAGAGAATCATCATGGACTTGGCGTCCCTAATTTTGAAGGATCTCATTATCCATCCAATCATTTTCCTAGCAGATGTTTAGATCTTTGAAAGTAAGATCCTCTGACATTATCACTTCCAGGTCCTTCACATTAGTTATTCGCTCTATTGTGTAGTTGGCATTTGTTTTATACTCTGATTCAGTTTTAATTTCCTCGAGTTTTCCATATCGGAGTAATTGAAATTTCTCTTCATTGAACTTTACATTGTTTTCCGCGGCCCATGTAAAGATTTGGATGATGTCTACTTGGAGTCTTGCAGTGTCTTCAGTGGATGACAGTCCTGCAAATTCGGGTGTCATCCGCAAAGGAAGATACGGTGCTGTGGCTTACATCTCTGTCTGTGTCATATGTGTGGAAAAGGAACAGGATGGAAGCGAGTACTCTGCCTTGTAGAACAGAGCTTTTCACTGTAGCCACCTCAGAATTTATTCTGTTTACGATTACTCTTTGCTTTCTATTTGTTAGGAAGTTATAGATCCATCTACCAACTTTTCCTGTTATTCCTTTATTATGCATTTTGTGCGCTATTACACCATGGTCGCACTTGTCGAAGGCTTTTGCAAAGGCAGGAGCGACCTGCTCTAAACCCGTGTTACCCTGGGTTGCGTAACTGATGGGTATATAGGTGGGTGGCGATCTTGTTCCTTAGAACCTTTTCAAAGATTTTTATATGGGACGTTAGTGTCATCGGTCTGTAGTTCTTTGCAATGGTTTTACTGTCACCTGTGTGGAGGGAGGCTATGTCTGCTGTTTTTAGTGACTGTGGGATGACTCTTGTGTCCATGTTCCCTCTCCATAGAATGCTGAAGGCACATGAAAAGGGTTTCTTTCAGTTCTTGATGAACACAGAGTTCCACGAGTCTGGGCCTGGGACAGAGTGCATGGGCATGTCATTAATTGCCTTTTGAAAGTCTTGTGCTGTTAGGATAATTTCAAAGATTTTTGGATTGACCAAATTTTCAGTGTCTGTTATAAAAAAATAATTTAGATTTTCGACTCTTAATCCGGTTAACGGCTCGCTAAACACTGAATCATACTGGGACTTTAGTATCTCACTCATTTCTGTGCTGTCATCTGTGTAAGTCCCATCACATCAAGTAGGAGTCAAATACTGGATGTTGCTTTTGCCTTAGATTTGGCATAAGAAAAGAATTTTTTTTCCAGTTTCTTTGATATCTTTAAGTTCTTCCTGAGTTTCTTGTCTCCTGTATGATTCCTTAAGTTAAATATTTGCTATTTCTCTGAGCAGCTCTGTGATTCTTCCTCATCATTGTTAGTGAAGATGAGGTTCTGTGTATTTTCCAGTCCTGTTGGCTCTGTTATTTGCTGGTTTAAGGTGAATTTGGTGCAGAGATTTAACAGCTCATGTGTGTGTGATTTTCCGTCTGAGCTGCCTCCTGGGGTGATCTCTGCTAAAACATTATTTGCTATATTCCTCCACTTTAGGTGTCATAAGCTGAGATCACCCAGCAGCAAGATGTTTGGGGCAGAAGTTGGAAGATTTTCCAGACAGTGGTCAATTTTACCAAGCTGTTTCTAGAATTGTTGGGAAGCAGCATCTAGAGGCTTGTATTCAACCACAATGACAAGGTTTTGGTTTTCAGTCTTTACTGCCAAAACTTCAACTACATCATTTAAGGTGTTTAGTAGTTCTGAGCAGATAAGCGACTCTGTGACATACAGCCTCCCCCCGAACCCCCTTGTTGCCTGTTTACTCTGTCGCATCTGGATATGTTATAACCTGGGATCCATATTGCGTTGTCAAAGTGATCCTTCATGAGGGTCTCTGTGAAAGTCACAAACATTGCTTTTGACTCTGTGAGCAGTCCTTAGATGAAGGGTGTTTTGTTGTTTGTTGATGGTTTTAGATCGGTGGATTGACTTGTCGAGGTTAAAGCCTGTCGACTTCTCGGTGGTTCGGTTTATCGAGGTTAAAGGCTGTCGAAAACTCGAGGGTCACTATGATTGCAAGTCACTTGTTCAACAACAGTCAAGAATACTTTAATGCCTAAAACTGGATTTGAAACAACCTCTCGTCAGTGTATAGATACCTCTATGTACGCACCTATCGGTGTACATACGCTTATCGGTGTATATATATATATATATATATATATATATATATATATATATATATATATATATATATATATATATATATATATATATATATATATATATATATATATATATATATATATATATATATATATATATATATATATATATATATAATATATATATATATATATATACATATATATATGTATGCAATAAGATCACAGTAAACAGGTGATTTTAAAATATGCAAAACAACCACTCTGAAAGAATAGAGAAATTCCAAGCGCTTTCGTGACTACTCACATTATCAAGGAGTTCCTTGATAATGTGAGTAGTCACGAAAGGGCTTGGAATTTCTCTATTCTTTCAGAGTGGTTGTTTTGCATATATATGTATATATATATATATATATATATATATATATATATATATATATATATATATATATATATATATATATATATATATATATATATATATCAGCAACTATTGGCAGAAAGGTAGACTGGTGCAAGTATGAGTAGTGGGGGGATGAAGAGGGTTGGAATAGTTTTTAAAATGCAGTATTAGAATGTGGGGCAGAAGCTTGTGGTTATAGGAGGGTGGGGGCAGGAGGAAAGAGGAGTGATTGGTGGAATGATGAAGTAAAGGGTGTGATAAAAGAGAAAAAGGTAGCTTATGAGAGGTATTTACAAAGCAGAAGTGTTATAAGAAGAGCAGAGTATATGGAGAGTATAAGAAAGTTGAAAAGAGTGGTGAGAGAGTGCAAAAGGAGAGCAGATGATAGAGTGGGAGAGGCACTGTCAAGAAATTTTAATGAAAATAAGAAAAAAATTTGGAGCGAGTTAAACAAGTTAAGAAAGCCTAGGGAAAGTATGGATTTGTCATTTAAAAACAGCGTAGGGGAGTTAGTAGATGGGGAGATGGAGGTTTTGGGTAGATGGCGAGAATATTTTGAGGAACTTTTAAATGTCGACGAAGAAAGGGAGGTGGTAATTTCATGCACTGGACAGGGAGGTATACCATCTTTTAGGAGTGAAGAAGAACAGGATGTAAGTGTGGGGGAGGTACGTGAGGCATTACGTAGAATGAAAGGGAGTAAAGCAGCTGGAACTGACGGTATCATGACAGAAATGTTAAAAGCAGGGGGGGATATAGTGTTGGAGCTGTTGGTATTTTTGTTTAATAAATGTATGAAAGAGGGGAAGGTACCTAGAGATTGGCGGAGAGCATGTATAGTCCCTTTATATAAAGGGAAGGGGGACAAAAGAGATTGTAAAAATTATAGAGGAATAAGTTTACTGAGTATACCAGGAAAAGTGTACGGTAGGGTCATAATTGAAAGAATTAGAGGTAAGACAGAATGTAGAATTGCGGATGAGCAAGGAGGTTTCAGAGTGGGTAGGGGATGTGTAGATCAAGTGTTTACATTGAAGCATATATGTGAACAGTATTTAGATAAAGGTAGGGAAGTTTTTACTGCATTTATGGATTTAGAAAAGGCATATGATAGAGTGGATAGGGGAGCAATGTGGCAGATGTTGCAAGTATATGGAATAGGTGGTAAGTTACTAAATGCTGTAAAGAGTTTTTATGAGGATAGTGAGGCTCAGGTTAGGGTGTGTAGAACAGAGGGAGACTAATTCCCGGTAAAAGTAGGTCTTAGACAGGGATGTGTAATGTCACCATGGTTGTTTAATATATTTATAGATGGGGTTGTAAAAGAAGTAAATGCTAGGGTGTTCGGGAGAGGGGTGGGATTAAATTATGGGGAATTAAATGCAAAATGGGAATTGACACAGTTGCTTTTTGCTGATGATGCTGTGCTTATGGGAGATTCTAAAGAAAAATTGCAAAGTTTAGTGGACGAGTTTGGGAATGTGTGTAAAGGTAGAAAGTTGAAAGTGAACACAGAAAAGAGTAAGGTGATGAGGGTATCAAATGGTTTATATAAAGAAAAATTGGATATCAAATTGGGGAGGAAGAGTGTGGAAGAAGTGAATGTTTTCAGATACTTGGGAGTTGACGTGTCGGCGGATGGATTTATGAAGGATGAGGTTAATCATAGAATTGATAAGGGAAAAAAAGGTGAGTGGTGCGTTGAGGTATATGTGGCGTCAAAAAACATTATCTATGGAGGCGAAGAAGGGAATGTATGAAAGTATAGTTGTACCAACACTCTTATATGGGTATTAAGCTTGGGTGGTAAATGCAGCAGCGAGGAGGTGGTTGGAGGCAGTGGAGATGTCCTGTCTAAGAGCAATGTGCGGTGTAAATATTATGCAGAAAATTCGGAGAGTGGAAATTAGGAGAAGGTGCGGAGTTAATAAAAACATTAGTCAGAGGGCAGAAGAGGGGTTGTTGAGGTGGCTTGGCCATTTAGAGAGAATGGATCAAAGTAGAATGACATGGAGAGCATTTAAATCTGTAGGGAAAGGAAGGCGGGGTAGGGGTCGTCCTCGAAAAGGATGGAAGGAAGGGGTAAGGGAGGATTTGTGGGCGAGGGGCTTGGACTTCCAGCAGGCGTGCATGAGCGTGTTTGATAGGAGTGAATGGAGACGAATGGTATTTGGGACCTGACGATCTGTTGGAGTGTGAGCAGGGTAATGTTTAGTGAAGGGATTCAGGGAAACCAGTTATTTTTATATAGCTGGACTTGAGTCCTGGAATTGGGAAGTACAATGCCTGCACTTTAAAGGAGGAGCTTGGAATATTAGCAGTTTGGTGGGATATGTTGTGTATCTTTATACGTATATGCTTGTAAACTGTTGTATTCTGAGTACCTCTGCAAAAACAGTGATAATGTGTGAGTGAGGTGAAAGTGTTGAATGATGATGAAAGTATTTTCTTTTTGGGTATTTTCTTTCTTGTTAGGTCACCCTGCCTCGGTGGGAGACGGCCGACTTGTTAAAAAAAATATATACATATATATATATATATATATATATATATATATATATATATATATATATATATATATATATATATATATATATATATATATATATATATATATATATATATATATATATATATATATATATATATATATATATACACAGCTCTCAGGTTTTTCCTCACATATATTTTTCTAAAATAAAAACACGACACAATATTTGTTTTTCATTAAGTACGTGTTTATACATTATTTTGTATTTAAAAACAAAAGATTAACACATTTGTTATTATTTTATTTTTGAAGGAACACAATTAAAACTATACAATACAACATATATTTGTTTATGTGTTACAAATGATGTAGTGGAACACTGGTAGACACAAAGGAAAGCACTAATCATACAATGTTTGTCGGGCAAACTAATTATAATGTTTGAATGTTACTGAGGTTTAGACATAGACTGTTAACGTGACTAATGTGTGAAGCATTTACAACATTCTCTTAGTCTAGACTTCATTCTAGCAGAGTTATATCTTAATACGCTCGTGACAATGGTTGGTTTTGAGAAGGACCTCCTGTATATGAGGCAGAAGACATACTGCATTGTTCCTCTAGTTACTTCCTTATAATCTACTTCAGCAGGTAATTGTCTTTCTATAAGGATCAAAGTTAGCACAGCGTGTTGGAAGCAAGCAGAGTGCAACACTTGATAAGTTTGAGTCAGCTAAAGGACTGTTTCACAAACTCTGTTACTTAATACCCAGGTCAGAATAATGTGGTGCAGTGTGGACAACTTAGGATAAGAGGAACACATGCCACTGGTGATCATGAATCTTAGGTGTCCCGCGGCCTGGTAGGCAACTCTCGCTTCACACAGTGTCCGTGGTTCAGTTCCCTGCCGGGTGGAAACACTGGTTGTGTTTTCTTACACCTACTGTCCTTCTTCACCTACAGTAAGTAGGTACCTAGGTGTTAGTCGCCTGTAGTGGGTCACATCCTGCGGTACAATATTAAGGGACCATAATGGAAATAAGACAGACTGTCCTTGATGACGCACTGACTTTCTCGGGTTATCTTGGGTGATAAACCCTCAGGGATAAAAATACGATATCTTGTCTTTTACTACATTGAAATGCTCAGTGTCTCTACATCTTTGTGACTCTTACTGCTGTAGAATAAAGGCAGTGTATGTGATTCACCACTTGTAGGGTTAGTGGTCCATATACAAGGTATACATTATTATTATAATCAAGGGGGAAGCGCTAAACCCGGAGGATTATACAGCACCTGGGGGGGGGATGTGGAAGGCATTCAGGCTTAATTCGGGAAACTGAAGCACAGATCCAATTCCCTAAATCAAGAGCCCCTCACCAACATCAAGGAACCTTCCTTGAGGGGTACAAGGTATACAGTCCTACTTGACGTCAGTGACGTACTACTATATAGAAAGCCGCTTGTTATGCAAAGCATTTCGGGCAAATTAAGTCTGTTTTGTCACAGGATGCGACCCACAACAGTCGACTAACACCCAGGTACCCATTTTACTGATGGATAAACATAGACAACCGGTGTAAAGAAACACGTCTAATACTTCCATCCCTTCGCCGGGAATCAAACCCGGGTCCTCACTGTGTGAAGCGAGAGCTTTAGCCACCAGGCCACAGGGCACCCGTGGGTATTTACATGCAAGGTAGTACCTGTGGGTGCACCTGGGTACCTTGTGTGGGAGTCACGGGCCACGGTCTGGCGTGCAGTGAGTCCCACAGTATTTTACGGGTAATTCGAGGTCCACGACGAGAGAACGGTTCGTCGGCTCACTAGTGTTAAGGTTGCTAAGGCTCCCAGCCGCGCCTCTGCCTTCCCAGGGTGCCTTTTTGCAGGTAAGATAAGATAAGATATCGTTCGGATTTTTAACCACGGAGGGTTAGTCACCCAGGATAACCCAAGAAAGTCACTGCGTCATCGAGGACTGTTTAACTTATTTCCATTGGGGGTCCTTAATCTTGTCCCCCAGGATGCGACCCACACCAGTCGACTAACACCCAGGTACCTATTTGCTGGTAGGTGAACAGGACAATAGGTGTAAGGAAACGTGTCGAAATGTTTCCACCCCCCGGAAATCGAACCCGGGCCCTCCGTGTGTGAAGCGGGAGCTTTAGCCACCAGGCCACCGGGCCTGGTAAGGGAGTGTCTAAGACGTTTATTGTGTATGGGAAGTAGAACTACAATGTTAAGCTAGTAACGACTATCTCCAACTTAGCCAAAGTAAATGTAGAATTAAATAGTAATGGCAGTGTGCAAGTAGCCTAAACAGTTACTAGCCAACTCGAAAATAAAAGTCTATGTAGAGAATTAACACCTCACTTGGTGTCTCAGGCGTTGTCCCTCGCTCCCTTATATTCCCCCAACTGGGGGGGTGTATAAGGGTTCTGGAAAATTCAAGCTATATTTTCCACATCTGCTTCTGATAATGTTCTCGTTTTTAAATGAAAGAAAACGTTGCACGATTTTTGTCTAATTATCAAAGTCTGGGCACATGTCTGCAAAAAATTCTTAACTGGTTACATTATGTGGGAAGTGAATGTGGCAGAGAGCGAGAGGTCAACATACATTATATGGAGCGTTGCTTCAAGAGCCACACTCACTGAGGAGCCACACACAGCAGTACAAGAGCCACACTCACTGAGGAGCCACACACAGCAGTACAAGAGCCACACTCACTGAGGAGCCACACACAGCAGTACAAGAGCCACACTCACTGAGGAGCCACACACAGCAGTACAAGAGCCACACTCACTGAGGAGCCACACACAGCAGTACAAGAGCCACACTCACTGAGGAGCCACACACAGCAGTACAAGAGCCACACACACTGAGGAGCCACACACAGCAGTACAAGAGCCACACTCACTGAGGAGCCACACACAGCAGTACAAGAGCCACACACACTGAGGAGCCACACACAGCAGTACAAGATCCACACACACTGAGGAGCCACACACAGCAGTACAAGAGCCACACACACTGAGGAGCCACACACAGCAGTACAAGAGCCACACTCACTGAAGAGCCACACACAACAGTACAAGAGCCACACTCACTGAGGAGCCACACACAGCAGTACAAGAGCCACACTCACTAAGGAGCCACACACAGCAGTACAAGAGCCACACTCACTAAGGAGCCACACACAGCAGTACGAGAGCCACACTCACTGAGGAGCCACACACAGCAGTACAAGAGCCACACACACTGAGGAGCCACACACAGCAGTACAAGAGCCACACTCACTGAAGAGCCACACATAGCAGTACAAGAGCCACACTCACTGACGAGCCACACACAGCAGTACAAGAGCCACACTCACTAAGGAGCCACACATAGCAGTACAAGAGCCACACTCACTAAGGAGCCACACACAGCAGTACAAGAGCCACACTCACTAAGGAGCCACACACAGCAGTACAAGAGCCACACTCACTAAGGAGCCACACACAGCAGTACAAGAGCCACACTCACTAAGGAGCCACACACAGCAGTACAACAGATGTCCTCCTCCACACTACCTACTGAAGGTTCCTACAACAGTGTGACATTAATAAAGGTGACAGATAAGACGATAAACAGAGCGGGAACTTCACTGTAATAATCTGTGGTTTGTTAACAAACTTAAGAGAAACAATGAACACAGCAAATAATTACCCATGTATTAATTAATAGATTTATAAAACTTCCACTTGCTTGTGAAAGTTGCCACATTCGCAGTCTGGCCAGGGTATGTGACACTTGCACTGTCTGGCCAGGGTATGTGACACTTGCACTGTCTGGCCAGGGTATGTGACACTTGCACTGTCTGGCCAGGGTATGTGACACTTGCACTGTCTGGCCAGGGTATGTGACACTTGCACTGTCTGGCCAGGGTATGTGACACTTGCACTGTCTGGCCAGGGTATGTGACACTTGCACTGTCTGGCCAGGGTATGTGACACTTGCACTGTCTGGCCAGGGTATGTGACACTTGCACTGTCTGGCCAGGGTATGTGACACTTGCACTGTCTGGCCAGGGTATGTGACACTTGCACTGTCTGGCCAGAGTATGTGACACTTGCACTGTCTGGCCAGGGTATGTGACACTTGCACTGTCTGGCCAGGGTATGTGACACTTGCACTGTCTGGCCAGGGTAGGTGACACTTGCACTGTCTGGCCAGGGTATGTGACACTTGCACTGTCTGACCAGGGTATGTGACACTTGCACTGTCTGGCCAGGGTATGTGACACTTGCACTGTCTGGCCAGGGCATGTGACACTTGCACTGTCTGGGGGGGGTATGTGACACTTGCACTGTCTGGCCAGGGTATGTGACACTTGCACTGTCTGGCCAGGGTATGTGACACTTGCACTGTCTGGCCAGGGTATGTGACACTTGCACTGTCTGGCCAGGGTATGTGACACTTGCTCTGTCTGGCCAGGGTATGTGACACTTGCACTGTCTGGCCAGGGCATGTGACACTTGCACTGTCTGGGCAGGGTATGTGACACTTGCACTGTCTGGCCAGGGCATGTGACACTTGCACTGTCTGGCCAGGGCATGTGACACTTGCACTGTCTGGGGGGGGTATGTGACACTTGCACTGTCTGGCCAGGGTATGTGACACTTGCACTGTCTGGCCAGGGTATGTGACACTTGCACTGTCTGGCCAGGGTATGTGACACTTGCACTGTCTGGCCAGGGTATGTGACACTTGCACTGTCTGGCCAGAGTATGTGACACTTGCACTGTCTGGCCAGGGTATGTGACACTTGCACTGTCTGGCCAGGGTATGTGACACTTGCACTGTCTGGCCAGGGTATGTGACACTTGCACTGTCTGGCCAGGGTATGTGACAATTGCACTGTCTGGCCAGGGTATGTGACACTTGCACTGTCTGGCCAGGGTATGTGACACTTGCACTGTCTGGCCAGGGTATGTGACACTTGCACTGTCTGGCCAGGGTATGTGACACTTGCACTGTCTGGCCAGGGTATGTGACACTTGCACTGTCTGGCCAGGGTATGTGACAATTGCACTGTCTGGCCAGGGTATGTGACACTTGCACTGTCTGGTCAGGGTATGTGACAATTGCACTGTCTGGCCAGGGTATGTGACACTTGCACTGTCTGGCCAGGGTATGTGACAATTGCACTGTCTGGCCAGGGCATGTGACACTTGCACTGTCTGGCCAGGGTATGTGACACTTGCACTGTCTGGCCAGGGCATGTGACACTTGCACTGTCTGGCCAGGGCATGTGACAATTGCACTGTCTGGCCAGGGTATGTGACACTTGTACTGTCTGGCCAGGGTATGTGACACTTGCACTGTCTAGCCAGGGTATGTTGCATAAGACTGCACTGTGTGGCCAGGGTTTGTGGTATTAACCTGCACTGTCTGGCCAGGGTATGTAGCAATAATCTCCTGTACCTGGCCAGGGCGTGTGACATTAACCTGCACTGTCTGGGCAGGGTATGTGACATTAACCTGCAATGTCTGTCTCGGGTATGTGGCAATAACCTGCACTGTCTGGCTAAGGTATGTGTCATAAACATGCACTGTGTGGCCAGGTATGTGGTATTAATCTGCACTGTCTGGCCAGGGTATGTTACAATAACCTGCACTTTCTGGTCAGGGTAAGTGGCATTAGCCTGCATTGTCTGGTCAGGGTAGGTGGCATTAATTAACCTGTACTGTCTGGCCAGGGAATGTGGCATTAATTGACTTGCACTGTCTGGCCAGGGTATGTGGCACTTGCAATGTCTGGCCAGGGTACGTGGCATCTGCACTGTCTGGTCAGGGTAAATGGCACTTGCACTGTCTGGCCAGGGCATGTGGCATTAACCTGCATCTGTCTGGTCAGGGTATGTTTCATAAACCTGCACTGTGTCGACCGGGTATGTGTTATTAACCAACATTGTATTGCCAGGGAATGTGGCATTACCCTCCACTATCTGGCCAGGATTCGTGGCATCAACCTGCACTCTCTGAGTAGGGAATGTGGCACTTACGCTGTCTGACCAGGGTATGTGGCATTTGCACTGTCTGGCCAAAGAATTTGGCATTAACCTCCACTATCTGACCAGAGTTTGTTGCATTAACCTGCACTGTCTGGCCAGGGTATGTGATACTTGCACTGTCTGGCCAGGGTATGTGACATTTGCACTGTCTGATCAGCTTATGTGACACTTGCACTGTCTGGTCAGGGTATGTGGCACTTGAACTTTTTGTCCAGGGTATGTGGCACTTGCACTCTCTGACCAGAGTTTGTTGCATTAAACTGTGCTAAGTGGCCAGGGTATGTGTCATTAATTGACTTGCACTCTCTGACCAGGGTATGTAACATTTGCCCTGTCTGACCATGTTATTTGGCACTTGCCCTGTCTGGCCAGGGTAAATGACACCTGCACTGTCTGGCCAGGGTAAATGGCACTTGCACTGTCTGGCCAGGGTATGTGGCATTAACCTGCAACTATATGGTCAAGGTACGTTGCATAAACCTGCACTCTGTGGACCGGGTATGTGGTATTAACCTACTTTGTCTTGCCAGGGAATGTGGAATTAACCTCCTCTATCTGGCCAGGGTTTGTGGCATCAACCTGCACTGTCTGGCCAGGGTATGTGGCATTAACCTGCACTCTCTGGCTAGGGTTTGTGACACTTGCACTGTCTTGTCATGGTCTGTAACATTTGCACTGTCTGGCCAGGGTATGTGGTATTAACCTGCACTCTCTGGCCAGGGTTTGTGACACTTGCACTGTCTTGTCATGGTCTGTAACATTTGCACTGTCTGGCCAGGGTATGTGGCATTAACCTGCACTCTCTGGCCAGGGTTTGTGACACTTGCACTGTCTTGTCATGGTCTGTAACATTTGCACTGTCTGGCCAGGGTATGTGGTATTAACCTGCAATACCTGACCTGGGCATGTGGCATTAACCTCCACTGTGTGGCCAGAGTATGTCTGGCCAGGGTATGTCTGGCCAGGGTATGTGTTTTGCCATCGATGGGAGTGATTTTTGTGTGTGAATTTAGTACAAATCTCTCTAAGATTTTCCAGGTGTATATCATAATAATTGTTCCTTGTCTGCGTTCCAGGGGATACATATCAAGGGACTTCAATCGTTCCCAGTAAATTAGGTGCTTAATCCCTGTACATTCTCCTGATCAGCAATTTCGCCTGCCCTGCAAGGGACCGTTAGTGTACAGCAGTATTATGGGCTCAGCATACCAAGTTTTGAAGGTTCTCATTATTTACCCTATTATTTTTCTAGCAGTTGTGGTAGATATATTGTTGTGATCTTTGAAGTGAGATCCTCTGACATTATCACTCGCAGGTCCTTCACATTAGTTTTTGCTCTATTGTGTGGTTGGAATTTGTTTTATACTCCGATATAGTTTTAATTTCATTAAGTTTTCTATTTTGGAGTAATTGAAATTTCTCTTCGTTGAATTTTATATTTTTTTTTTGTAGCCCAGTTGAAGATTTCTTTGATGTCCGCTTGAAGTCTTGCAGTGACTTCGATGGATGACACTCATGCAAATTCGGGTGTCATCCGCTAAGGAAGACACGGTGCTGTGGCTTACATCTCTGGCTATGTCAGATATGAGGATGAGGAACAGGATGGAGCGAGTAATGTGCCTTGTGGAACAGAACTTTTTATTGTAGCTGCCTCAGACTTTGTTTATCATTACTCTTTCTGTTCTATTTGTTAGGAAATAATAGACCCATCTCTCAGCTTTTCCTCTTATTCCTTTATCACGCATTTTGTGAGCTATTATACCATTGTCGCACTTGTCGAAGGCTTTTGCAAAATCTGTGTAAACTACATCCATCTGCATTTTGTTTGTCCTATAGAGCATCCAAGACCGTGTCAAAGTGGTCCAGTAGTTGGGACAGGCAGGAGCGACCTGCTTTAAACCCATGTTGCTCTGGGTTGTGTAGCTGATGGGTATCTAGGAGGGTGGCGATCTTGCTTCTTAGAACCCTTTCATTTTTTTTTAATGTGGGACGTTAGTGTTATCAGTCCGTAGTTCTTTGCAGTCACTTAACTGCCACCTTTGTGTAGTGGGGCTATGTTTGTTATTTTTAGTAACTGTGGGATGACTCATGTGTCCATGCTCCACGAGCCTGGGCCTGAGGCAGAGTGCATGGGCACGCCATTTATTGCCTTTTTGTCTTGTGGTGTTAGGATAATATCTTAGATTTCGGGATTGACCGAATTTTGAGTCTGTCATAAAAAAATAATTTAGATTGTCGACTTTTAGTCTGGTTAACTGGTTAACTAGTTTTAAGTTCTTCATGAGTTTCTTGTCTCCTTTATGATTCCTTAAGCCTAAGTTCGATATTTGCTATTTCTCTGACCAGATATACTGGTCCCTTTCAGGAGCTCCATGATTCTTCGCCTTCGTCTGTATAGGAAGCATCTCTCTCTATCTAGTTTAATCTTCTCATCCTTTGTCTTAAAGAAATGCGCCTTGAGCATACCTCAAGTGCCACCGAGTTAATTCTTTCTAGGCTAAGGTTAAGATCTGTGTTGTTTAGGACATCTCACTAATTTGTTTCATCTAGGACATGGCTGACCTGATCTCACTGTATATTTCTATTATTAAAGTTGAATTTTGTGAAGACACCCTCGTAACTGATCAGAAGTCATGCGCATACATGTCTGTTCCTCTGTTATGTTGTGATCTGAGTGTATTGTCTTTGCTACTGTTATATTTCGTATCAGATCATTATTGTTGGTGAAGATGAGATCCAGTGTCTAATTGGCTCTATTATTTGCTGGTTTAAGGTGAATTTGATGCAGAGATTTAATAGCTCGTGCGTGTGTGTGAATATTCATTTGAGCTGCCTCCTTGGGTTATCTCTGCTAAAACATTAATTGCTATATTCTTCCGTTTTAGGTGTCTTAGATTGAGGTCACCCAGTAACAAGATGTTTGGGGCAGGAGTTGGGAGATTTTCCAGACAGAAGTCAATTTTAATTAAAAAGCTGTTCCTAGAATTGTTGGGAAGTTGCATCAGGAGGCTTGTATTCAACCACAATGACAAAGTTTTGGTTTTCAGTCTTTACTGCCAAAACCTCAACTGCATCATTTGAGATGTTTAGTAGTTCTGAGCAAATGAGCGAGTCTGTGACGTAAAGGCCAACCCCCCCCTCCCCCCTTGTTGCCTGTTTGATCTGTCGCATCTGAATGGGTTATAACGTGTGATGCATATTTCGTTGTCAATTGATCCTTTATGTGGGTCTCTGTGAAAGCCGCAAACGTTGACTTTGATTCTATGAGCTGTCCCTTGATGAAAGGTATTTTGTTGGTTGTTGAGAGCTAAAGACTCTGTATATTTGCAAAGATAAATGTCGTTGTGTTGATGGCTTTCTTTGCTGGCACTAACATCTTTTGTTCTGGAGTGCAGGCCACTGGCTCTGCCTCCGCTCCAAAAGTGTTTGGAATTGGTGTACGATTTCTGTCATTTCTTGCCAGCATTTTTTTCTTCCTGGCACTAAAAAATCTCTGTCTCTGGAGTAGATGTGGCTACCCGGGTTTGATTCCCATGGTCTGAGTGATCTGCGTCTTCTTGTGCCTAACAATAGTAACAATTGTAGCATTGTCTTTCCTCGACTGAAGAGTGACACATTTCTGGGCGAAATAAATTAGAAGAGAAAGAGTAGTCGTGTAGGTGAGGCATTTTTTGGGATGGTCAAAGCTGCACGTCCCGATATCCCATGCTTGTGGCATTAACCTGCATTGTCTGGCCTGGGTATGTGACATTAACCTGCATTGTCTGGCCTGGGTATATGACATTAACCTGCATTGTTTGGCCTGGGTATGTGACATTAACCTGCACTCTGGCCTGAGTATGTGGCATTAACCTGCACTGTCTGGCCAGAGTATGTGATACTAACCTGCACTGTGTGACTAGGGTATGTGACATTACCCTGCACTGTCTGGCCTGAATATGTGGCACTTACACTGTCTGGCCAGGGTATGTGACAATAATCTGCACTGTCTGGTCAGGGTACGTGGCATTAATCTACACTGGCCAGGGTATGTGGCACTAACCTGCACTGTCTGGCTAGGGTATGTGACATTAACCTGCACTGTCTGGCCAGGGTATGTGACATTAACCTTCACTGTCTGGCCTAGGTATGTGACATTAACCTGTATTGTTTGGGTAGGGTATGTGGCACTTGCACTGTCTGGCCTGAGTATGTGACATTAGCATGCATTGTCTGGCCTGAGTGTGTGACATTAGCAGGTATTACAACCCAGGAGTCCCAAAGGCCTGTTATCCTGGGTGTAAAGGGAGCAAAATAAACACAGCAGAAAAACTTTTGACATATTATTCATCACCAATTTAGAACAGCAGTATGTACACTATATACACTATGTTCAGCGATAGGTATTAGTGCACTCCACGGTAAGCAAGGCAGAATAGAAGCTACTAGAGAGCAGACCGTGCTTCAACCAGCGCTAGAATGGTAATGACAAGGGCAGACAGGTGAGTGGTACCCACATCACCTTTGCAATTTCCAAAACCATCTTCTCATTGGCTGGAACCTGGGTACTGGTTGAACGACGGGGCCCCATCGTCAACCCTCAGTCCCTGGTTCGCTGGTTGGGGGAGATAGCCTGTAAATGAAGGTGTGTACATGCGCTGAATAAAGGTTACGTACTCTTTGCATGCCACAGCAGGCATTGTTTAGCCAAGGTATGTGGCACTTGCACTGTTTGGCCAGAGTATGTGGTACTTGCACTGTTTGGCCAGGGTATGTGACATTAACCTGCACTGGCTAGCCAGGGTATATGACATTATCCTGTACTGTCTGACGGGGGTATGTTGCATTAACCTGCACCTTCAGCACAACACTCCCAAGGCTGGACTGGTCATCTGGCTACTGCCAATGAGGACAAACAAACAACTGCAAGTATTTCAGTCACTGCTCGACACCAGGAAGGTTTACCCCGTATTACGTAACCCACAGTCCACTGTGTCTTAATGCAGGCGACTGGAAAAGTGCAGAGCGCAGCAAAGTTTGTTATGCATTTTGATATTTCCACTGATAACTCGACACCAATTAGTAGAGGCATTCACAACCCATTACATGGAAACTAATAATATGAATCCGTCAATAAGAATGAAAATTTAGGACATAAAGAAGTTGAATGTTATTCCAAATATCCATTAAGCAACTCCAACTCTGAAGTTTGCCTAAAATATCATCTCAGAGAGAAGAATATCCTGAAAATAGGAAAGTCTATCTTCGTTAAATATAAAATTATAGTTTTATTTACGTTTTTCTGATTTATATTCAATATCAAACTCTAAAAACCTACAAAAAAATATTCTATTTTTTTATATTTTAAACAATCCAAGTTGTCAGAATTGCTTTTAAAGCCTTAGAAGCCAAGTGTTACTGACAGTATGAAAGTAACAGGAAAAGTGTTACTGACAGTATGAAAGTAACAGGAAAAGTGTTACTGACAGTATGAAAGTAACAGGAAAAGTGTTACTGACAGTATGAAAGTAACAGGAAAAGTGTTACTGACAGTATGACAGTATGAAAGTAAAAGTAACAGGAAAAGTGTTACTGACAGTATGAAAGTAACAGGAAAAGTGTTACTGACAGTATGAAAGTAACAAGTGTTACTGACAGTATGAAAGTAACAGGAAAAGTGTTACTGACAGTATGTGTTACTGACAGTATGAAAGTAACAAGACTGACAGTATGAAAGTAACAGTAACAACTGACAGTATGAAAGTAACAAGAAAAGTGTTACTGACAGTATGAAAGTAACAAGAAAAGTGTTACTGACAGTATGAAAGTAACAAGGTGTTACTGAAGTAGAAAGTAACAGGAAAAGTGTTACTGACAGTATGAAAGTAACAAGAAAAGTGTTACTGACAGTATGAAAGTAACAAGAAAAGTGTTACTGACAGTATGAAAGTAACAAGAAAAGTGTTACTGACAGTATGAAAGTAACAAGAAAAGTGTTACTGACAGTATGAAAGTAACAGGAAAAGTGTTACTGACAGTATGAAAGTAACAGGAAAAGTGTTACTGACAGTATGAAAGTAACAAGAAAAGTGTTACTGACAATATGAAAGTAACAGGAAAAGTGTTACTGACAGTATGAAAGTAACAGGAAAAGTGTTACTGACAGTATGAAAGTAACAGGAAAAGTGTTACTGACAGTATGAAAGTAACAGGAAAAGTGTTACTGACAGTATGAAAGTAACAGGAAAAGTGTTACTGACAGTATGAAAGTAACAAGAAAAGTGTTACTGACAGTATGAAAGTAACAAGAAAAGTGTTACTGACAGTATGAAAGTAACAAGAAAAGTGTTACTGACAGTATGAAAGTAACAGGAAAAGTGTTACTGACAGTATGAAAGTAACAAGAAAAGTGTTACTAACAGTATGAAAGTAACAGGAAAAGTGTTACTGACAGTATGAAAGTAACAAGAAAAGTGTTACTGACAGTATGAAAGTAACAAGTGTTACTGACAGTATGAAAGTAACAAGAAAAGTGTTACTGACAGTATGAAAGTAACAAGAAAAGTGTTACTGACAGTATGAAAGTAACAAGAAAAGTGTTACTGACAGTATGAAAGTAACAGGAAAAGTGTTACTGACAGTATGAAAGTAACAGGAAAAGTGTTACTGACAGTATGAAAGTAACAGGAAAAGTGTTACTGACAGTATGAAAGTAACAGGAAAAGTGTTACTGACAGTATGAAAGTAACAGGAAAAGTGTTACTGACAGTATGAAAGTAACAGGAAAAGTGTTACTGACAGTATGAAAGTAACAGGAAAAGTGTTACTGACAGTATGAAAGTAACAGGAAAAGTGTTACTGACAGTATGAAAGTAACAGGAAAAGTGTTACTGACAGTATGAAAGTAACAGGAAAAGTGTTACTGACAGTATGAAAGTAACAAGAAAAGTGTTACTGACAGTATGAAAGTAACAAGAAAAGTGTTATTGACAGTATGAAAGTAACAAGAAAAGTGTTAATGACAGTATGAAAGTAACAAGAAAGGTGTTACTGACAGTATGAAAGTAACAAGAAAAGTGTTACTGACAGTATGAAAGTAACAAGAAAAGTGTTACTGACAGTATGAAAGTAACAAGAAAAGTGTTACTGACAGCACGATAGTAATGAGAAAAATGTTACTGACTGCACTATAGTAACAATAAAAGTGTTACTGATAGTATGAAAGTAACAAGAAAAGTCTTACAGATAGTATAAAAGTAACAAGAAAAGTGTTACTGACAGTATGAACCTAACAAGAAAAGTGTTTGTGGCATGCAAAGAGTACGAAACCTTTATTCGGCGCATGTACACACCTTCATTTACAGGCTATCTCCCCCAACCAGCTAACCAGGGAACTGAGGGTTGACGATGGGGCCCCGTCGTTCAACCAGTACCCAGGTTCCAGCCAAGATGATTTTGGCAATCGCATAGGTTATGTGGGTGCCACTCTCCTGTCTGCCCTTGTCATTCCCATTCTAGAGCTGGTTGAAGCACGGTCTGCTATCTTGTGGCTTCTATTCTGCCTTGCTTACCGTGGAGTGCACTAATACCTATCACTGTACACAGTGTATTTAGTGTACATACTGCTGTTCTAAATTGGTGAAGGATAATATAATTCAAAACTTATCTGCTGTGTTTATTTTGCTCCCTTTACACCCGGGATAACAGCTCATTTGGACTCCTGGGTTGTAATATGGGTAGCCTGTCCGAGAGCTGGAGCTGGACTTAGAGAAAGGGTTGAGCCTAGGGTGATGCTGGAAGCAGGAACATTGTGTAGCTTGCTGTCTGGCATTGCATTAGCTTTGCCAACGCTTTACAAACTTTGCGTGTCAGTTGCTTTGCTATGGTCAGCCTTGCTATTGTGTGATCGTTCAACAGCTCGCTATTAGCTTGTTCGGTGTGAAGATTTTGCAGTCAGCTTTGCTACTGCGTATCCACCTTGTATGCGTATTCTGCAATCGTACTGTGCATAGCAAATAACTTATACATTGGGGTATGCCACCTAGACGAGTCAGACGTCTGGTGTCGGCATATACTTTATTTAACTTGTCTAAATTATCCCTACACCGTTGTTGGCAAATTGCTTGTTCCATTGGCATTGATTACGAACGCACTCTCACAGCTGCGCAACTGCGTTCACTGATCACTGACAAACTTCGAGAAGAAGAGATGGCACATCAGACTCCTCCCTCTACGGGAGCTAGGGAAAAAACTCCTATCTTCTCGCAGGAGGAAGATGATATATCAACGGAGCAAAATCGTCAGTCTAGTGCAGCAGGGTTGTCTCAAGGTGAATCAGCGGTGTTGGCACTTGAGCTGGCACAAATCAATCTTGAGCAGACTAGGGAACAGAGAGCATTTGCAAAAGAAGAATTTGATAGGGAAAAAGAAAGGTGGCAGTTTTCTCATCTTGTAAATGATTTTAGTTTACAGAAAGCAGTATAGCTTGTTCCCCGCTTCAATGAAGCCGAACCATAATTTTTTTTCGAAAGCTTCGAAATTCAGGCCTTAATTCCGGCTTTAAGGTGGCCGGAACAGCATTGGGAATCGTTGGTTCACACAGCATTGTTTGGTAAGGCACAGGAATTTACGTCAGTGTAAAATGACACTGATTTTTCCGATTATAAAGTAGTGAAGACCACAGTGTTGGGAGCATATACTTGTATCCCAGCTAAGTATCGGAAGCTTTTCAAGCTGGGCAGACGACAGCTTGGTCAATCCCTGGTTGATTTTATGCGACAGCAGACCAAAGCTTTTACCAGCTGGTATAAATCAAGTGCTGTTGCTACCTTCGATGATCTTGTGCAGTTTATTCTGGTTGACAACCTGCTGGAGTCTGTGGGACCAGAGGTCCGAGTCTTTCTGCAGGATCATGACTTAACCGCTGCATTGGAGGCAGCCAGGTTGGCTGATACCTTTGAAACTAACCCCTCCTTGTCCGAGCGGTCCCATCTCTTTTCAACAGCCTGGCATGAGCAGAGATCGTCAACCTTGGAGGATGAAGTGCCAGCCGGAAGGAGAACGTCTACGTCAGCCAACTAAGCCACCTGGTGAGCCTCGCTTCTCAACTTATGGTTCACCTGGTGAGAGACAAACCCCTCATCATGGTGCAACTCGACAACAGTATCCAGAGAGACACCAGCCAGAGTGACACCAATTGCAACGTCAGCAGGGAGTAAGGGGCAAGCCTGTCGTCTGCTGCGTCTGTAACCAAGTAGGTCACATCCGTCCCAACTGCCCCTAAAAACCCCAACCAATTGGGAAAATCTCTAATATCCCTAGTAACATGTCCTTGAAAGAAGTAGAAAAAGGAATGACCCCTTATTACTGTCAGAGTCTTATTTCCCTTCAGGAAAACTCCAAAACAACTGAAGTCAAAACTTTTAGAGATACTGGAGCATATTGCTCACTTATAAGAGAGGGAATATTACCCCTTTCAAAGAATACCTCCTAAAATTCCTGTTTTGTTGGAAGCATTTGGAGGAGCTATATATTCTGTCCCTTTGCATAAAATTTATGTACAGTGCAAATATTACACTGGATGCTTGACTGTGGGTGTATCCGAAGGATTCCCCATGAAAGATGCCATGTTATTACTGGGTAATAACATTACCACTGCAAGTGTGTGTCCTGAACCCTTAATAATTAATTCTTCTCCGGTGTTGGCCATAACTCGGGCAACATCCCGAGGGTTGTCTGTCGAGAATGTTGACCTATCCTTGGACGACTCCGATCTCGGAATAGCCACTTTGTTTTACGAGGAAAACTGGCCAGAGCCTCGTAGATCAAGTGAACAGACCCCGATCAAGCCTTCCTATTCCAAGGTTGCAGGATTGCCAGATATCTGTTTCCATGGCCGAGGGACTGTCCTTCCGGGAGGAACAACGAAAGGACCCTTCTTTAAATTTCGCTTTTCAGGCAGCCATGGGTAAATCCTCTTTGGATCATCCGGTCAAGTATAAACCTAAAAACGACTATTTGATTTGCACTGAGACTGGGAGGGAGATAGAGGGCCGGGAATTGTCTGACAGGTTAGTAGTTCCAACAAAGTTTAGACCTCAAATATTGAATATAGCTCATAATACTTCATTAGTAGGTCACTTAGGATTTACTAAAACATTATATAGAATTACAAAAGAATTTTATTGGCCAAAATTAAAGCAGGATGTGAAGAATCATATCCGGTGTTGCCGAGAATGTCAGCAAGTAGGGAAACCTGGACATTCCATTAAACCTGCACCTCTTCAACCTATACCTGCTGATGGAGAACCTTTTGCAGATTTAATTATAGATTGTGTAGGTCCACTACCTAGGTCAAAGTCTGGAAATCAGTATTTATTTACCATTATGGATAGAGTAACTAGATACCCTGAAGCAATTCCCATGCGTAGTATTAATACTAAAGCTATTCTCAAAGCTTTAACCAGATTTATTTCTTGTTTTGACATTCCTAAAACTATTCAAAGTGATCAAGGTACTAACTTCACTGCCAAAGCATTTAGGGAAGCATTAACTAGGTTAGGGATAATCCACAACTTATCCACTGCCTATCATCCTCAGTCCCAAGGCACCTTGGAAAGATTCCATCAGACATTAAAGACCATGATGAGAACTTTTTGCATGCATTTTCCTACTGACTGGGATGAATCACTACCTTTGTTGCTGTTCTCAGTGCCAGAAACGGTGCAAGAGTCTACCAGGTATAGTCCGTTTGAGCTGATCTTTGGGCACAATGTACGAGGTCCTCTTCGGGTGCTCAAAGAAGGATGGATGGGAGAAAACGTTAGCTCAACACTCTACAACCCGTCTTCAAGGTTGCAGGGGCACGTCAGTTAGCCAAGGCTAACCTAAAGACAGCTCAAAGTAAGATGAAACAGAGGTATGACAGAAGTGCACAATTCCGCTCCTTCCATCCAGGAGACAAGGTGTTGGTGCAGGAACCTATACCTGGCTACACCTTGAAAGCTAGATTTACGGGACCTATGCAAATTGTAAGTAAATTATCTGATGTAAATTATGTGGTAGCTCCCCTTGATGAGACCTTAAAAACTAAAACTTACCACGTTAATCAATTAAAATCTTTTCATACACCAGATAGTCACAGTAATGACTCTGTCCTCTACCTCTGAGGACGACTCTGACTCTTCGCACTCTATTTCTGAAATTAATGTTATACTTCCTAACTCTGTCCTCCTCAAGGACCCTAGCCCTTTAACGGTGGGACTATCTAAAACTCAAGCAACAAGTTTAACTGCGCTTCTACAGTCATACCCTGATATTTTTTCGGATGTGCCGAAAAAATGTACGTTAGGTTATCATGATGTAGATGTGGGAAACTCTAAATCTATTAAACTCTCCCCCTACAGAGCTAATCCTGAAAAGCAGAAGCTACTTCAGCAGGAAGTAGAATTTTTGTTAGAGCATGGGTTAGTGGAGGAGTCGTCTAGTCCATGGGCTTCACCGTGCATCCTTGTTAAAAAAGCTGATGGAGGGTTTCGTATGTGTACAGACTACCGTAAGGTGAATGAGGTCACAATCACAGATGCTTACCCACTTCCTCGTCTGGATGACGTAATCGACTTTGTGGGTAAGGCTACTTTTGTGTCAAGGTTAGATCTCCTTAAAGGTTACTATCAGGTACCTTTGACGGATAAGGCGAAGGAAATCTCTGCCTTCGTAATTCCAGGAGGTTATTATCAATATACAGTTACCCCCTTCGGAATGGAAAACTCCCCCTCTTCATTCCTGAAACTTATCCATCAGGCTATTAAAGGACTTGAAGGCACGGCAGCGTACCTGGATGATATTGTTGTGGTGTCTGATACTTGGGATCAACACCTATTTAGACTTAAGGCTCTTTTTGAGACCTTTCAGAGTTCCCATTTAACAGTTAATTTATATAAGTCATCCTTTGGCCAGGCCACTGTTACTTTTCTAGGCCTTGAAGTAGGTAGTGGTAAAGTTGCTCCTAAACTTGCTAAGGTTCTTGCCATTAAAGATTACCCAGTTCCACATGATAGGAAATCTCTTCAACGTTTCCTAGGCATGATAGGATTTTACAGAAGATTCTGTAAGAATTTTTCAGACATTGTAGCCCCCCTTACCTCTCTTAGCAGTCACAAAGTTCCCTTTAATTGGGCCCCAGAATGTCAATGTGCTTTTGACAAAGCAAAAAGATTATTGTGTACTGCACCCATTCTTTTGTCTCAAGAATTCTCCAAACCTTTTTCATTACAAGTTGATGCTTGTGAGTCTGGGGTCGGGGCAGTACTATTGCAAAACGGGGACGAGGAGTTGCAGCCTGTAGCCTACTTCTCGGCCAAGTTCCAGCCGCATCAGAGGGCTTACTCTACCATTGAAAAAGAAGCCCTCGCGCTGGTACTGGCTTTGGAGCACTTTGATGTATACGTGGGACAAACTTCGCAGGTGGTCACTGTCTACAGTGATCACAATCCTCTAGTATATCTCCAAACCATGAAGAACCACAACACAAGGCTCATGAGATGGACGCTAAGACTGCAACCCTACTTTCTGAGAATTGTACATATTGCCGGCAAAGAAAATATGTTGGCAGACTCTTTATCTAGAGTCTAACTATATTATTTGTAATTATATATTAGGATAAGACGTGTTAGGTTACTTGTGGTAACCCCTTCCAAGCTCTTTTTTTTTTATCCCCTGGTGTGGGTTTTTTTTTTTAGTGAGGGGATGCGGGCTACCATCCGCCTGTATCTTGGACCTAAGCTAGCCCGACAGTCTGCTGTCTCGCTCCGAGTTTAGGGTTTGGCATTTTGTCACGAGAAAAGCTGAGCTCTATCTAAAAGTTGGATGGTTGAGAGGAAAGGCGGTCCCATTATTTTGTGCCATGGCGGCACGGTTACCACTGGGAGGTGGCAGCCTAATCCTGAGCCTTCTCGGGGTGGGGGTGTGGCATGCAAAGAGTACGTGACCTCCATTCGGCGCATGTACACACCCTCATTTACAGGCTATCTCCCCAAACCGTCGTGGTTCCAGCCAAAAAGAAGATGGTTTTGGCAATCGCAGAAAGTAACAAGAAAAGTGTTACTGACAGTACGAAACTAACAAGAAAAGTGTTACTGACAGCATGAAAGTAACAAGAAAAGTGTTACTGACAGTATGAAACTAACAAGAAAAGTGTTACTGCCAGTATGAAAGTAACAAGAAAAGTGTTACTCACAGTAAGAAAGTAACAAGAAAAGTGTTACTGACAGTGTAAAAGTAACAGGAAAAGTGTAACTGACAGTATGAAAGTAACAAGGAAAATGTTACTGACAGCACGATAGTAAGAAGAAAAGTGTTACTGACAGAATGAAAGTAGCAAGTATAATGATACTAACAGTACGAAAGTAACAAGTACAATGATACTGACAATATGAAAGTAGCAAGTATAATAATACTGACAATATGAAAGTAGCAAATACATGTATAATGATACTGACAATATTAAAGTAGCAAGCATAGTGATACTGACAGCATGAAATTAGCAAGTATAATGATACTGAGAGTATGAAAGTAGAAAGTGTAATGATATTGACAGAATGAAAGTAGTATGTATAATGATACTGACAGGATGAAAGTAGCAAGTATAATGATGCTGACAGTAAGAAAGTAGCAAGTATAATGATGCTGACAGTAAGAAAGTAGCAAGTATAATGATGCTGACAGTAAGAAAGTAGCAAGTATAATGATGCTGACAGTAAGAAAGTAGCAAGTATAATGATGCTGACAGTAAGAAAGTAGCAAGTATAATGATGCTGACAGTAAGAAAGTAGCAAGTATAATGATACTGACAGTATGACAGTAGCAAGTATAATGATACTGACAGGATGAAAGTAGCAAGTATAATGATGCTGACAGTAAGAAAGTAGCAAGTATAATGATGCTGACAGTAAGAAAGTAGCAAGTATAATGATGCTGACAGTAAGAAAGTAGCAAGTATAATGATGCTGACAGTAAGAAAGTAGCAAGTATAATGATACTGACAGTAAGAAAGTAGCAAGTATAATGATGCTGACAGTAAGAAAGTAGCAAGTATAATGATGCTGACAGTATGAAAGTAGCAAGTATAATGATGCTGACAGTAAGAAAGTAGCAAGTATAATGATACTGACAGTAAGAAAGTAGCAAGTATAATGATGCTGACAGTAAGAAAGTAGCAAGTATAATGATGCTGACAGTAAGAAAGTAGCAAGTATAATGATGCTGACAGTAAGAAAGTAGCAAGTATAATGATGCTGACAGTACGAAAGTAGCAAGTATAATGATACTGACAGTAAGAAAGTAGCAAGTATAATGATGCTGACAGTAAGAAAGTAGCAAGTATAATGATGCTGACAGTAAGAAAGTAGCAAGTATAATGATGCTGACAGTAAGAAAGTAGCAAGTATAATGATGCTGACAGTAAGAAAGTAGCAAGTATAATGATACTGACAGTAAGAAAGTAGCAAGTATAATGATACTGACAGTATGAAAGTAGCAAGTATAATGATGCTGACAGTAAGAAAGTAGCAAGTATAATGATGCTGACAGTAAGAAAGTAGCAAGTATAATGATGCTGACAGTAAGAAAGTAGCAAGTATAATGATACTGACAGTATGAAAGTAGCAAGTATAATGATGCTGACAGTAAGAAAGTAACAAGTATAATGATGCTGACAGTATGAAAGTAGCAAGTATAATGATACTGACAGTATGAAAGTAGCAAGTATAATGATGCTGACAGTAAGAAAGTAGCAAGTATAATGATGCTGACAGTAAGAAAGTAGCAAGTATAATGATACTGACAGTAAGAAAGTAGCAAGTATAATGATACTGACAGTATGAAAGTAGCAACTATATTGATGCTGACAGTAAGAAAGTAACAAGTATAATGATGCTGACAGTAAGAAAGTAACAAGTATAATGATGCTGACAGTAAGAAAGTAACAAGTATAATGATGCTGACAGTACCACTGATCCAAGAAGTTTACAAATTGGAAGACTGTCACAGACAGTACTGACGGGCACCAGCGACCCTGTATGACAGACACCAGCGACCCTGTATGACAGACACCAGCGACCCTGTATGACAGACACCAGTGACCCTGTATGACAGACACCAGCGACCGTGTATGACAGGCACCAGCGACCCTGTATGACAGACACCAGCGACCCTGTATGACAGACACCAGCGACCCTGTATGACAGACACCAGTGACCCTGCATGACAGACACCAGTGACCCTGTATGACAGACACCAGCGACCCTGTATGACAGGCACCAGCGACCCTGTATGACAGACACCAGCGACCCTGTATGACAGACACCAGTGACCCTGCATGACAGACACCAGTGACCCTGTATGACAGACACCAGCGACCGTGTATGACAGGCACCAGCGACCCTGTATGACAGACACCAGCGACCCTGTATGACAGACACCAGCGACCCTGTATGACAGACACCAGTGACCCTGCATGACAGACACCAGTGACCCTGTATGACAGACACCAGCGACCCTGTATGACAGGCACCAGCGACCCTGTATGACAGACACCAGCGACCCTGTATGACAGACACCAGCGACCCTGTATGACAGACACCAGTGACCCTACATGACAGACACCAGTGACCCTGTATGACAGACACCAGCGACCCTGTACCCTGTATGACAGACACCAGCGACCCTGTGACAGACACCAGCGACCCTGTATGACAGACACCAGTGACCCTGCATGACAGACACCAGTGACCCTGTATGACAGACACCAGCGACCCTGTATGACAGGCACCAGCGACCCTGTATGACAGACACCAGCGACCCTGTATGACAGACACCAGCGACCCTGTATGACAGGCACAAGTGACCCTGTATGACAGACACCAGCGACCCTGTATGACAGACACCAGCGACCCTGTATGACAGACACCAGCGACCCTGTATGACAGACACCAGTGACCCTGCATAACAGAGACCAGCGACCTGTATGACAGGCACCAGCGACCCTGTATGACAGACACCAGCGACCCTGTATGACAGACACCAGTGACCCTGTATGACAGGCACCAGCGACCCTGTATGACAGACACCAGCGACCCTGTATGACAGACACCAGTGACCCTGTATGACAGACACCAGCGACCCTGTATGACAGACACCAGCGACCCTGTATGACAGACACCAGTGATCCTGTATGACAGGCACCAGCAACCCTGTATGACAGGCACCAGCAACCCTGTATGACAGGCACCAGCAACCCTATATGAGAGGCACCAGCGACCCTGTATGACAAACACCAGTGACCCTGTATGACAGGCACCAGCGACCCTGTATGACAGGCACCAGCGACCCTGTATGACAGGCACCAGTGACCCTGTATGACAGGCACCAGTGACCCTGTATGACAGGCACCAGCGACCCTGTATGACAGGCACCAGTGACCCTGTATGACAGGCACCAGGGACCCTGTATTACAGGCACCAGTGACCCTGTATGACAGGCACACAGGCACCAGCGACCCTGTATGACAGGCACCAGTGACCCTGTATGACAGGCACCAGCGACCCTGTATGACAGGCACCAGCGACCCTGTATGACAGGCACCAGTGACCCTGTATGACAGGCACCAGCGACCCTGTATGACAGGCACCAGCGACCCTGTATGACAGGCACCAGAGACCCTGTATGACAGGCACCAGTGACCCTGTATGAGAGGCACCAGCGACCCTGTATGACAGGCACCAGCGACCCTGTATGACAGGCACCAGCGACCCTGTATGAAAGGCACCAGTGACCCTGTATGACAGGCACGAGCAACCCTGAATGACAGGCACCAGCGACCCTGTATGACAGGCACCAGTGACCCTGTATGACAGGCACCAGCAACCCTGTATGACAGGCACCAGCGACCCCGTATGACAGGCACCAGTGACCCTGTATGAGAGGCACCAGCGACCCTGTATGACAGGCACCAGTGACCCTGTATGACACGCACCAGCGACCCTGTATGACAGGCACCAGTGACCCTGTATGACAGGCACCAGTGACCCTGTATGACAGACACCAGTGACCCTGTATGACAGGCACCAGTGACCCTGTATGAGAGGCACCAGCGACCCTGTATGACAGGCACCAGTGACCCTGTATGACACGCACCAGCGACCCTGTATGACAGGCACCAGTGACCCTGTATGACAGGCACCAGTGACCCTGTATGACAGACACCAGTGACCCTGTATGACAGGCACCAGTGACCCTGTATGACACGCACCAGCGACCCTGTATGACAGGCACCAGTGACCCTGTATGACAGGCACCAGTGACCCTGTATGACACGCACCAGCGACCCTGTATGACAGGCACCAGTGACCCTGTATGACAGGCACCAGTGACCCTGTATGACAGACACCAGTGACCCTGTATGACAGGCACCAGTGACCCTGTATGACAGGCACCAGTGACCCTGTATGACAGGCACCAGTGACCCTGTATGACAGACACCAGTGACCCTGAATGACAGGCACCAGTGACCCTGTATGACAGGCACCAGCGACCCTGAATGACAGGCACCAGTGACACAGTATGACAGGAACCAGTGACCCTGTATGACAGGCACCAGTGACCCTGTATGACAGACACCAGTGACCCTGTATGACAGGCACCAGCGACCCTGTATGACAGGCACCAGCGACCCTGTATGACAGGCATCAGTGACCCTGTATGACAGGCACCAGTGACCCTGTATGACAGGCACCAGTGACCCTGTATGATAGGCACCAGTGACCCTGTATGACAGACACCAGTGACCCTGTATGAGAGGCACCAGCGACCCTGTATGACAGGCACCAGCGACCCTGTATGACAGGCACCAGTGACCCTGTATGACAGGCACCAGTGACCCTGTATGACAGGCACCAGCGACCCTGTATGACAGGCACCAGCGACCCTGTATGACAGGCACCAGCGACCCTGTATGACAGGCACCAGCGACCCTGTATGACAGGGTATGACAGGCACGAGCAACCCTGCAACCCTGTATGACAGGCACCAGCGACCCTGAATGACAGGCAGCGAACCCCAGCGACCCTGTATGAGAGGCACCAGCAACCAGCTGTATGAGAGGACACACCAGCCCTGACCCTGTATGTAGAGGCACCAGCAACCCTGTATGACAGGTATGACAGGCACAGTAACCCTGTAACCCTGTATGAGAGGCACCAGCAACCCTGTATGAGAGGCACCAGCAACCCTGTATGACAGGCACCAGCAACCCTGTGTGAGAGGCACCAGCGACCCTGTATGAGAGGCACCAGCAACCTTGTATGAGAGGCACCAGCGACCCTGTATGACAGGCACCAGCAACCCTGTATGACAGGCACCAGCGACCCTGTGTGACAGGCACCAGAGACCCTGTATGACAGGCACCAGCGACCCTGTATGACAGGCACCAGCAACCCTGTATGACAGGCACCAGCAACCCTGTATGACAGGCACCAGCAACCCTATATGAGAGGCACCAGCAACCCTGTATGAGAGGCACCAGCGACCCTGTATGAGAGGCACCAGCAACCCTGTATGACAGGGATCAGGAACCCTGTATGAGAGGCACCAGCAACCCTGTATGAGAGGCACCAGCGACCCTGTATCAGAGGCACCAGCAACCCTGTATGACAGGCACCAGCAACCCTGTATGAGAGGCACCAGCAACCCTGTATGACAGGCACCAGCCACCCTGTATGAGAGGCACCAGCAACCCTGTATGAGAGGGACCAGCGACCCTGTATGACAGGCACCAGCAACCCTGTATGAGAGGCACCAGCAACCCTGTATGAGAGGCACCAGCAACTCTGTATGAGAGGCACCAGCGACCCTGTATGAGAGGCACCAGCAACCCTGTATGACAGGCACCAGCAACCCTGTATGACAGGCACCAGCAACCCAGTATGACAGGCACCAGCAACCCTGTATGAGAGGCACCAGCAACCCTGTATGAGAGGCACCAGCGACCCTGTATGAGAGGCACCAGCAACCCTGTATGACAGGCACCAGCAACCCTGTATGAGAGGCACCAGGAACCCTGTATGAGAGGCACCAGCAACCCTGTATGAGAGGTACCAGTAACCCTGTATGAGAGGCACCAGCAACCCTGCATGACAGGCACCAGCAACCCTGTATGAGAGGCACCAGCAACCCTGTATGAGAGGCACCAGCAACCCTGTATGACAGGCACCAGCAACCCTGTATGACAGGCACCAGCAAAACTGTATGAGAGGCACCAGCATCCCTGTATGAGAGGCACCAGCAACCCTGTATGAGAGGCACCAGCAACCCTGTATGAGAGGCACCAGCAAGCCTGTATGACAGGCACCAGCAACCCTGTATGACAGGCACCAGCAACCCTGTATGAGAGGCACCAGCAACCCTGTATGAGAGGCACCAGCAACCCTGTATGAGAGGCACCAGCAAGCCTGTATGACAGGCACCAGCAACCCTGTATGACAGGCACCAGCAACCCTGTATGAGAGGCACCAGCAACCCTGTATGAGAGGCACCAGCAACCCTGTTGAGAGGCACCAGCACCCCTGTATGACAAACACCAGCAACCCTGTATGAGTGGCACCAGCAACCCTGTATGACAGGCACCAGCAACCCTGTATGACAGGCACCAGCAACCCTGTATGAGAGGCACCAGCAACCCTGTATGAGAGGCACCAGCAACCCTGTATGACAGGCACCAGCAACCCTGTATGAGAGGCACCAGCAACCCTGTATGAGAGGCACCAGCATCCCTGTATGAGAGGCACCAGCAACCCTGTATGAGAGGCACCAGCAACCCTGTATGAGAGGCACCAGCAAGCCTGTAAGACAGGCACCAGCAACCCTGTATGACAGGCACCAGCAACCCTGTATGAGAGGCACCAGCAACCCTGTATGTGAGGCACCAGCAACCCTGTTGAGAGGCACCAGCAACCCTGTATGACAAACACCAGCAACCCTGTATGAGTGGCACCAGCAACCCTGTATGACAGGCACCAGCAACCCTGTATGACAGGCACCAGCAACCCTGTATGAGAGGCACCAGCAACCCTGTATGAGAGGCACCAGCAACCCTGTATGACAGGCACCAGCAACCCTGTATGAGAGGCACCAGCAACCCTGTATGAGAGGCACCAGCAACCCTGTATGAGAGGCACCAGCAACCCTGTATGACAGGCACCAGCAACCCTGTATGAGAGGCACCAGCAACCCTGTATGAGAGGCACCAGCAACCCTGTATGAGAGGCACCAGCGACCCTGTATGACAGGCACCAGCAACCCTGTATGAGAGGCACCAGCAACCCTGTATGAGAGGCACCAGCAACCCTGTATGAGAGGCACCAGCAACCCTGTATGAGAGGCACCAGCAACCCTGTATGAGAGGCACCAGCAACCCTGTATGAGAGGCACCAGCAACCCTGTATGACAGGCACCAGCAACCCTGTATGAGAGGCACCAGCGACCCTCTATGACAGGCACCAGCAACCCTGTATGAGAGGCACCAGCAACCCTGTATGAGAGGCACCAGCAACCCTGTATGAGAGGCACCAGCAACCCTGTATGAGAGGCACCAGCGACCCTGTATGACAGGCACCAGCAACCCTGTATGAGAGGCACCAGCAACCCTGTATGAGAGGCACCAGCGACCCTCTATGACAGGCACCAGCAACCCTGTATGAGAGGCACCAGCAACCCTGTATGAGAGGCACCAGCAACCCTGTATGAGAGGGACCAGCAACCCTGTATGACAGGCACCAGCAACCCTGTATGAGAGGCACCAGCATCCCTGTATGACAGGCACCAGCAACCCTGTATGACAGGCACCAGCAACCCTGTATGACAGGCACCAGCAACCCTGTATGAGAGGCACCAGCAACCCTGTATGAGAGGCACCAGCAACCCTGTATGAGAGGCACCAGCAACCCTGTATGAGAGGCACCAGCGACCCTTTGTGAGACACCAGCAACCCTGTATGAGAGGCACCAGCAACCCTGTATGAGAGGCACCAGCAACCCTGTATGAGAGGCACCAGCAACCCTCTATGACAGGCACCAGCAACCCTGTATGAGAGGCACCAGCAACCCTGTATGAGAGGCACCAGCAACCCTGTATGAGAGGCACCAGCAACCCTGTATGAGAGGCACCAGCAACCCTGTATGAGAGGCACCAGCAACCCTGTATGAGAGGCACCAGCAACCCTGTATGAGAGGCACCAGCAACCCTCTATGACAGGCACCAGCAACCCTGTATGAGAGGCACCAGCAACCCTGTATGAGAGGCACCAGCAACCCTGTATGAGAGGCACCAGCAACCCTGTATGAGAGGCACCAGCAACCCTGTATGAGAGGCACCAGCAACCCTGTATGAGAGGCACCAGCAACCCTGTATGAGAGGCACCAGCTATCCTCCTCACACAACTTCAGCAGCTGTCAATGTTCAGTAATGTCATCCTCCTCAATCTCCACCTGGACACGTTCAAGATTCACCTTAACAAATAACCCCAAAGAAGAAATCAAAATATTTGTTTTTACATAGAGCAGTTTTACGGGCCAGGAGCTGTTATCCTACTTTAGCTCATTTCAAAGCCCAGTCCCATCTAAGGTATACGACCTCCCTCAGGATGCCACCCACACCAGTCGGCTAACATCCAGGTACCTACTTACTGCTAACTGAACAGGGACACTAGGTGTAAGGAAATATTCCCAACATTGCCACCAGTGCCGGAGATCAATCCACGAACACTCAGTGTGTCAGCTGACTTTCCTGAAGCAGCTCACACTCAGGCTGCTGCCGGTCTGGTTGACCTTTCGAAGAAAAAAGTCAATGATGCTGCAGCCGTGACGGAGCATAGCACAACGTGCAGGTGTGGCAGTACCCTGGAGGGTGCAACACACACCAGTACCCTGGAGGGTGCAACACACACCAGTACCCTGGAGGGTGCAACACACACCAGTACCCTGGAGGGTGCAACACACACCAGTACCCTGGAGGGTGCAACACACACCAGTACCCTGGAGGGTGCAACACACACCAGTACCCTGGAGGGTGCAACACACACCAGTACCCTGGAGGGTGCAACACACACCAGTACCCTGGAGGGTGCAACACACACCAGTACCCTGGAGGGTGCAACACACACCAGTACCCTGGAGGGTGCAACACACACCAGTACCCTGGAGGGTGCAACACACACCAGTACCCTGGAGGGTGCAACACACACCAGTACCCTGGAGGGTGCAACACACACCAGTACCCTGGAGGGTGCAACACACACCAGTACCCTGGAGGGTGCAACACACACCAGTACCCTGGAGGGTGCAACACACACCAGTACCCTGGAGGGTGCAACACACACCAGTACCCTGGAGGGTGCAACACACACCAGTACCCTGGAGGGTGCAACACACACCAGTACCCTGGAGGGTGCAACACACACCAGTACCCTGGAGGGTGCAACACACACCAGTACCCTGGAGGGTGCAACACACACCAGTACCCTGGAGGGTGCAACACACCAGTACCCTGGAGGGTGCAACACACACCAGTACCCTGGAGGGTGCAAAACACACCAGTACCCTGGAGGGTGCAACACACACCAGTACCCTGGAGGGTGCAACACACACCAGTACCATGGAGGGTGCAACACACCAGTACCCTGGAGGGTGTAACACACACCAGTACCCTGGAGGGTGTAACACACACCAGTACCCTGGAGGGTGCAACACACACCAGTACCCTGGAGGGTGCAACACACACCAGTACCCTGGAGGGTGCAACACACACCAGTACCCTGGAGGGTGCAACACACACCAGTACCCTGGAGGGTGCAACACACACCAGTACCCTGGAGGGTGCAACACACACCAGTACCCTGGAGGGTGCAACACACACCAGTACCCTGGAGGGTGCAACACACCAGTACCCTGGAGGGTGTAACACACACCAGTACCCTGGAGGGTGTAACACACACCAGTACCCTGGAGGGTGCAACACACACCAGTACCCTGGAGGGTGCAACACACACCAGTACCCTGGAGGGTGCAACACACACCAGTACCCTGGAGGGTGCAACACACACCAGTACCCTGAAGGGTGCAACACACACCAGTACCCTGGAGGGTGCAACACACACCAGTACCCTGGAGGGTGCAACACACACCAGTACCCTGGAGGGTGCAACACACACCAGTACCCTGGAGGGTGCAACACACACCAGTACCCTGGAGGGTGCAACACACACCAGTTCCCTGGAGGGTGCAACACACACCAGTACCCTGGAGGGTGCAACACACACCAGTACCCTGGAGGGTGCAACACACACCAGTACCCTGGAGGGTGCAACACACACCAGTACCCTGGAGGGTGCAACACACACCAGTACCCTGGAGGGTGCAACACACACCAGTACCCTGGAGGGTGCAACACACACCAGTACCCTGGAGGGTGCAACACACCAGTACCCTGGAGGGTGCAACACACACCAGTACCCTGGAGGGTGCAACACACACCAGTACCCTGGAGGGTGCAACACACACCAGTACCCTGGAGGGTGCAACACACACCAGTACCCTGGAGGGTGCAACACACACCAGTACCCTGGAGGGTGCAACACACACCAGTACCCTGGAGGGTGCAACACACACCAGTACCCTGGAGGGTGCAACACACACCAGTACCCTGGAGGGTGCAACACACACCAGTACCCTGGAGGGTGCAACACACACCAGTACCCTGGAGGGTGCAACACACACCAGTACCCTGGAGGGTGCAACACACACCAGTACCCTGGAGGGTGCAACACACACCAGTTCCCTGGAGGGTGCAACACACACCAGTACCCTGGAGGGTGCAACACACACCAGTACCCTGGAGGGTGCAACACACACCAGTACCCTGGAGGGTGCAACACGCACCAGTACCCTGGAGGGTGCAACACACACCAGTACCCTGGAGGGTGTAACATACACCAGTACCCTGGAGGGTGCAACACACACCAGTACCCTGGAGGGTGCAACACACACCAGTACCCTGGAGGGTGCAACACACACCAGTACCCTGGAGGGTGCAACACACACCAGTACCCTGGAGGGTGCAGCACACACCAGTACCCTGGAGGGTGCAACACACACCAGTACCCTGGAGGGTGCAACACACACCAGTACCCTACAGGGTGCAACACACACCAGTACCCTGGAGGGTGCAACACACACCAGTACCCTGGAGGGTGCAACACACACCAGTACCCTGGAGGGTGCAACACACCAGTACCCTGGAGGGTGCAACACACACCAGTACCCTGGAGGGTGCAACACACACCAGTACCCTGGAGGGTGCAACACACACCAGTACCCTGGAGGGTGCAACACACACCAGTACCCTGGAGGGTGCAACACACACCAGTACCCTGGAGGGTGCAACACACACCAGTACCCTGGAGGGTGCAACACACACCAGTACCCTGGAGGGTGCAACACACACCAGTACCCTGGAGGGTGCAACACACACCAGTACCCTGGAGGGTGCAACACACACCAGTACCCTGGAGGGTGCAACACACACCAGTACCCTGGAGGGTGCAACACACACCAGTACCCTGGAGGGTGCAACACACACCAGTTCCCTGGAGGGTGCAACACACACCAGTACCCTGGAGGGTGCAACACACACCAGTACCCTGGAGGGTGCAACACACACCCGTACCCTGGAGGGTGCAACACGCACCAGTACCCTGGAGGGTGCAACACACACCAGTACCCTGGAGGGTGTAACATACACCAGTACCCTGGAGGGTGCAACACACACCAGTACCCTGGAGGGTGCAACACACACCAGTACCCTGGAGGGTGCAACACACACCAGTACCCTGGAGGGTGCAACACACACCAGTACCCTGGAGGGTGCAGCACACACCAGTACCCTGGAGGGTGCAACACACACCAGTACCCTGGAGGGTGCAACACACACCAGTACCCTACAGGGTGCAACACACACCAGTACCCTGGAGGGTGCAACACACACCAGTACCCTGGAGGGTGCAAGACACACCAGTACCCTGGAGGGTGCAACACACACATCGTCTCTCATCAAAACATTAAACTTGAGTATCTTCCTCAATGTTTAAAAACACTTGCTAGACCTCCCGTCAACCTGGAGTTTACCTGGAGAGAGTTCCGGGGATCAACGCCCCCGCGGCCCGGTCTGTGACTAGGCCTCCTGGTGGATCAGAGCCTGATCAACCAGGCCGTTACTGCTGGCTGCACGCAAACCAAGGTACGCGCCACAGCCCGGCTGGTGAGGAACCGACTTTAGGTGCTTGTCCAGTGCCAGCTTGAAGACTGCCAGGGGTCAGCTGGTAATCCCCATTATGTATGCTGGGAGACAGTTGAACAGTCTCGGGCCCCTGACACTTATTGTATGGTCTCTTAACGTGCTAATGACACCCCTGCTTTTCATTGGTGGGATGTTGCATCGTCTGCCAAGTCTTTTGCTTTCGTAGTGAGTGATTTTCGTGTGCAAGTTCGGTACTAGTCCCTCTAGGATTTTCTAGGTGTATATAATCATGTATCTCTCCCGCCTGCGTTCCAGGGAGTACAGGTTCAGGAACTTCAAGCGCTCCCAGTAACTGAGGTGTTTTATCTCCGTTATGCGCGCCGTGAAGGTTCTCTGTACATTTTCTGGGTCAGCAATTTCACCTGCCTTGAAAGGTGCTGTTAGTGTGCAGCAATATTCCAGCCTAGATAGAACAAGTGACCTGAAGAGTGTCATCATGGGCTTGGCATCCCTATTGAAGGTTCTCATTATCCATCCTGTCATTTTTCTAGCAGCTGCGATTGATATAATGTTATGGTCCTTGAAGGTGAGATCCTCCGACATGATCACTCCCAGGTCTTTGAAGTTGGTTTTTCGCTCTATTTTGTGGCCGGAATTTGTTTTGTACTCTGATGAAGTTTTAATTTCCTCGTGTTTACCATATCGGAGTAATTGAAATTTCTCATCGTTGAACTTCATATCGTTTTCTGCAGCCCACTGAAAGATTTGGTTGATGTCCGCCTGGAGCCTTGCAGTGTCTGCAATGGAAGACACTGTCATGCAGATTCATGTGTCATCTGCAAAGGAAGACACGGTGCTGTGGCTGACATCTACCACAATGACTAGGTTTTGGTTCTCGATCTTTGCTGCTAAAACTTCCACTACATCATTTGAGGCATTAAGGAGTTCTGTGCACACAAGTGACTCTGCGATATACAGGCCAACCCCCCCCTCCCCTTTTGCCTGTTCACTCTGTCACATCTGTATAGGTTGTAACCTGGGATCCATATTTCATTGTCCAAGTGATCCTTTATGTGGGTCTCAGTGAAAGCCGCGAACATTGCCTTTGCCTCTGCAAGCAGTCCACGGATGAAAGGTATTTTGTTGTTTGTTGCTGGCTTTAGACCCTGTATATTTGCAAAGAAGAATGTCATCGGACATTGGTACTGGAGGGGGATTTTTTTTCCGGCATTAGTTCTGTATCTGTTGGTTTGGAGTGGAGGCCATCGACTGTGGTTCCACTCCAGGAATGAGTGGATTTGGTGTACGATTTCTGCCATTTCCTGCCAGTTTTTTTTTCTTCCTGGCACTAAAAAACCTCTCCCTCTTGAGTGGCTGTGGCTACCCAGGTTTTCCCATGGTCTGGATGTTTTGTATCTTTTTGTACCCTCAAAATGAAGGCACAAACTAGTAAGAAAATAGAGGAATACTGCAGGAGCAATAAGACTAATTACCAGCAATGCAACAAGTAACCCTCAAGGACTCTACCACAACCAGAGTCATGTGAGGGAAAACACCAGCCTAAAAGTAATAATAGCAATAAAACTCGCGACTATACCACCAGAGTAGAACCGCTGACTAAGATCCAGTAATGTACACAGTTACTATGTCCTTCTGGGTTCTGCGAGTAGTTTCATGGTATCATGGCCACAACACAGCAAACACATGCTCAACCCTCTCACACCTCACAAGATTTAATAACAATAATATTATCTTTATTTCTACAAGTACAAGTACAAGGTACACAGCCTAGCTGACATTAATGACATACTACTATATAGAAAGCCGTTTGTTATGCAGAGCATTTCAAGCAAATTAGGTCAATTTTCTCCCAGGATGCGACCCACACCAGTCGATTAACACCCAGGTACCCCTTTTTGCTGATGGGGAACATAAACAATGTAACGAAATACGCGCAATGTTTCTACCCTCGCCAGAAATCGAACCCGGAAACTCACCGTGTGAAGCGAGAGCTTTAGCCACCAGACCACGGGCCTGGTGGTGCTGGCTGGTGCTGTTCTTGAGACCGTTAGGCCTGCGCAGCCCATGCAACACGTGCAGCCCATACAACACGTGCAGCCCATGCAACACGTGCAGCCCATGTAACACGTGCAGCCCATGCAATACGTGCAGCCCATGCAATACGTGCAGCCCATGCAACACGTGCAGCCCATTAACACGTGCAGCCCATGCAATACGTGCAGCCCATGCAACACGTGCAGCCCATGCAATACGTGCAGTCCATGTAATACGAGCAGCCCATGCAACTAGTGTCAGAAATTCCTGGTCAAATTGCAGCTGCCTTTAACTCATACAAAAAGGAGATATTAGTGACCATTGTCCTGCACTCTTGTTTATTCACTCTTACAACAAACGTCACTCGATACTTTTCTCTGGAGAGACGAACTTACTCACGTAAAGGTGTCCAGCAGGGAGACCTTCTCGCCCATCTTTTCTGCTTGACCATCAAAAAGGTCAACGAGGACCTAACCAGCGAGCATAATATCTGATTCTTGGATGACTGTACACTTTCACGCGTCACATAATCTTGCTAGACGACATCAGAATCAGCAGAGAACAAAAAGAAAATGTAGGTCTCTCCCGAAACCCTTCGAAATGTGAAACGCTGTGCTGCAGTAAGACATCGTCGAACAAGCCTTATTTACCTTAACGGGGAATCATAGTCATCAGTCCAGTTTCCCTACTTTGATCTAATGCTACTGATGAGATTTTGTAAGACAAACCTCTGACCTCAAGTGGATGAACAGGAAGACAAGCGGCAGTGATACTCTTGATACCTTCTACCTTCTCCCAGGTAAGTGTCCCTAGGAGCGAGAATCACTTGGGTAACTGTGTCCTAACAGTCACTATCTCTGTGACTGGCACACGTCTAGACCAGCAGAGTCTTTGTATTGCAATGGCTCCTTACTGACCCTGTTGACACTGGGTTCAAGTGTATTTCTGGCAAAATTGCAGCTGATTCGTATAATTTACATGATCTCAACTGTTCAAATTCCAAAAGTTGGCATAAGAGACACACTGAATCAACGAGATTATCAAGGAATGCCTCGTTACAGCTCAGTGCCCAGCCAGGAGAGAGCCTTCAGCTTTATTTCTCAGAACCCAGATACGCCAGCCAGCCATTCTCACAGGAGAAACAGTTTCTGCAGGAAACTGTATTGAATATTTACCTCGGTTAGCATGTGCGTCCGATTGAGTACTGGTCAGCAGGGAGGTGTTGCTGATCACAGGGAAGATCACAAGCTCAATAAGTATAGGGACGTGGTCCAACCATAACCTTCGTTCATATAATTTCAGAGATCCTGGGATCCTAGGGAAAAAACATGCCATGGAGCTGGGCTTCAGGGTCATCGAAATCACCAGAGACTCGAGAGGTGCCACTTTCCTCTTCTAGCACCTCAATGTGGCGATCCAGGGAGTTAATGCCTGCTGCATCCTCGGTTCTTAGCCGGCATCTGAGTAGGTCGAGGACCTCCGCAACTTAAATTCTACATACATGCATGTATTAATTATTTAACTTAACTATAATCATATGTATGTAAATACATATTTTCATGAATCATTCAAATAATGGATATATCTATCTATCTATCTATCTATCTATCTATCTATCTATCTATCTATCTATCTATCTATCTATCTATATATATATATATATATATATATATATATATATATATATATATATATATATATATATGTATGTATATATGTATATATATATATATGCAAGACAAGCCATGTCGGGATGGAAATCTTTAGTTCAAGTACTTTCACATTTCTCGGTGCGTCATCAAGAGCTGTGCAATGTTACAAAGGCAGCAACAAGAGAAGTAGGATAAGTTTTCAGAGTATGGTAGTGATAATCGTAGTGTGTAGGTACTAGCCAGACTCTGTGTGAGAGGCAAGCGGGTTGCCAACCACACGCCGGTCCCACCCCTCCCCTACACCCCTATTGACCAGGTCAATAGCCATTTCAATAAACGTCTTAAAACGTTATTGAAGGGAAATAATGAAATATTTAAACACTTTTCAGCGTGATCTGCAACTCTACCATATCTTCATAAACCAGGGAACCCAGTGCGTCCTGTTATAAGTTCAGTAGGCTCAGCAGCATATAACTTATCTATATGGTTGGTTAAACTTTTTACTCCCTGGTTGGTAGGAACTCGGAGGCGCATATTGAAAACAATGTTGACCTTACTGAGAGGCTCTAGAAATTAAATGATTCACACAACTTTATCCTGGTGAGTTTTGATGTCACTGCCCTGTTTACCAGAGTCCCTGTTCCTGACTTTCTTACTTACGTTGAATATAATTATTAAACTGATTAAACTTTGTGTCATGGATTGGAAGTTTGTGTTTGAAGGGAAGTATTATGCTCAGAAGCAGGTTATGGCTATCGGAAATCCCCTCAGCCCCTTACTCAGCAACCTGCATATGGAATTTCATGACATTAGTATACTTAAAGACATTCTCCCAAATAATGCTAGGTGGTTCAGATACGTAGATGATGTGCTTTGCCTCTGGCCTAGAGATCATAACATTGATGAGTTCCTACCTAGACTTAATAGTCTGATACCTTCTGTGGAAAATTAAATTTTACCTGGATGTAACTCATAAGATACATACCAGTAAATGGTAACAAAGATAATTATTTTTTATCAAAAGTTACAGAGACAAGTAGGAATTTTAGGATACCTAGGCCACAAAAAAAGTCCCCCCTCGATACCTACTACTGTCATATCCACAAGTCACTCTTGACCTATATTAATTTCAAATGAAATATACATTACCAGGAATTATGGTAAAAATTAATATAAATATGTGGACTGTATGTTAAAATTAATAAATGATTACATATACACATTTATGTAACAGAAGGCTAATTTACCTTAATACCACTCACGAATTAGTCTGGAGATTACTGTGTGTCATGTACAGAACACCCTGCCTAAAATATGGAGAAAATACTTGCCAGAATTTCGACACAAAATAGACGATTTAGCTGGGGTTTCAAAGCTGTCCTGTCCATCTACTTAATGCTCACGTTATGCAGGACTACAAATACAACAATTTCAGCTCCTATTTGAGAGGTTTCAACCTCAATTTAACCTCCAGAGCGACGAAATTTATGCACATTTCACAACCGTGCCTTTTGCCCCATTCAAAACAATAGCGTCTCTCCCCCAGCGACGCTCACCCATCACTGGTTCTTTATTTATTTACAAATTAATTTTTATTACCTATTACATATAAAATACAATGTATTTTTGGAGAATATGCAGTATTTTCCACACCTTCTCTTAATTTCACAGTAGAGCATGAAACAGATAACACTCTACCCTTCATAGACGTTTTAATCCATCGCATCGACATAAGTTTCAAATTTACAGTCTACAGGAAGACCACCAATGTGTCGTCATACATTTATTATTATTCCAATCATGAATCTAGGGTTAAAAGGAATGTTTTCTTTACAGTGTTCCTGAGAGCTTTGTGTATCTGCAGTCCTGAGTATTTAGATGATGAAATCAACAAGATATTTAACAGCCACAAAACTGACATATTCCAGGGATTTCGTTGAGAAGGCCCTACTGTTAACTAGGAAGACTTTCTACAGGACTGAACCTAAGGAAATGCCTGACATGAGAAATTGAGTAGTTTTGCCATACAATGACAATTTGGTCTGCCTGCAGGAGGTACTAGAAAAACTCAATATAAATCTGACTTTCAAGAATACTGGGACAGTGAAACAGACTGATTAAAAACACACCACCTAATAATGCCGGTGGTGTCTAGAAGCTCTTATGCACCCTTTGCCATTTCTCATAAATTGGTCAGACAGGTAAACCTCTGGAAATTAGATTATCCCAACACTAGTACTCATTTAGGACAGGCCAGGTGTTGAATGCGATCTTTAACTATATCAGTTCGTGCAGTCATCCACCGGGGTGGGCTGCCACCCAGATAATTGTACCCAACGGTTCCATCATGGAAAGAAACATAATAGAGTCCTCCCTCTTGAAACATGAGAGGAATGCCGTATATAACTCAAATTATGGGTTGTACAAACTCGATAGTTATTTAGTAGAGTCAATTGTGCACAGCCTTAAACAAAAATGTTATACAAAAGCGCAGGATTGCTCCTTATGCCAGGGGGTTTCGTGATGTTTCGGATATGTTCGACCCGAGTCTTCAGACTAACCATTATGGTACGCCCGTCACATGTGTACATCGACATTAGGTATGAGGGCGCATGTGCGATTATCCTAGGACAGTCCAAAAGAAATGTAGAATGACGTCTTGAGGTCCTAACCCGTCTAGGTACAGTGGTACAAAATACACAAAGTACAATATTGTTTCAGACAACGGAACAATGCTCTTCTCCAGACTGAGGGACTGACCACCTCAACACTTTAAGGGTGATGGACTGATTACATCGTCTTCAAGTATCTTCTGCTTCTATCAACTTTTCTGTACTCGACTGAAGAAGCCTACTGTGTAGGCGAAACGTTTCAAAATAAAGATACCTAACTGTTGCATATGTGTCTTACCTAACAATTAGGTTGTTGATAATATTATAATGGTGATGATAATAATAATGATATTAGTGGGTGATAGTTGATAATAATGATAAGGATGGCATTAAAATTAGGAAAGGAAGCCTGAATATGAGAATTCATTGAGGGTATTTCCTGACTATTCTGGAAGGTTCAGTCACACTGGGTGACAAGTGAGGGATTTTCCGTCTTTCATTAGTGAGAAGGTTGTAAATGAAGGGATGTAATGATCCACTATTTTAATGTAATTTTTAGGTAACTTGACCTGTTCCCACCGGTTAGAAGCTTCGGGCTGGCTATTAACTATCTTCTAGTCATTTTTATCTTGGTAGCTACAAACTGTGAGGCCAACTCCACCTTACCCCATATGGGGGTGGAGTGTGCGGGGGAATACCGGTGTGTGGTTGGCATCCCGCTTGCCTCTCTCAGAGACTGATTGGTGCCTACACACTGCCATTCTCACTACCATACATATATATATATATATATATATATATATATATATATATATATATATATATATATATATATATATATATATATATATATATATATACATCTTTCAACACACCGGCTATATCCCACCAAGGCAGGGTGGCCCAAAAGGAAAAACAAAAGTTTCTCCTTTTACATTTAGTAATATATACAGGAGAAGGGGTTACTAGCCCCTTGCTCCCGGCATTTTAGTCGCCTCTTACAACACGCATGGCTTACGGAGGAAGAATTCTGTTCCACTTCCCCATGGAGGTAAGAGGAAATAAAAAAGAACAAGGACTAGAAAAAAAATAGAAGAAAATCCAGAGAGGTGTGTGTATATATGCTTGTACATGTATGTGTAGTGTGACCTAAGTGTAAGTAGAAGTAGCAAGACGTACCTGAAATCTTGCATGTGTATGAGACAGAAAAAAAAGGACACCAGTAATCCTACCATCATGTAAACAATTACAGGCTTCCGTTTTACACTCACTTGACTCACGAAATCGTAATGACACGATTGCAAACAAACCATACCCCGGCCGGGATTGAACCCGCGGTCAGAGAGTCTCAAAACTCCAGCCCGTCGCGTTAGCCACTAGACCAGCTAGCCATAATAAGATTCGTCCAACTAGGTATATTTCTACACCATTTGTGGTCACAGTGGTGCCTGTGATAACCTTCCTATGGTGTAGAAATATACCTAGTTGGACGAATCTTATTGTGGCTAGCTGGTCTAGTGACTAACGCGACGGTCTGGAGTTTTGAGACTCTCTGACAGCGGGTTCAATCCCGGCCGGGGTATGGTTTGGTTTCTTTACACTCACTTGGCAGGACGGTAGTACCTCCCTGGGCGGTTGCTGTCTACCAACCTATTACCTAGGATATATATAAATATATGGATGAGAGGCAGGGATCTGCAAGTTGACACTGCCAAGAAAACTAACTTTATTTCTGAGGAGGGTCTCAGTTGGTGGTCGAAATTTACAGTAACCTATCCTTTTAATGTCTAGTTATTGATTATTGTCTCTTATTCACACGTTGGCTAATTTATTAGGTTTAAAGACGATCGACTATACGAAGGGACATTAAAGCAGCATGTAACGTGCCCGCCACCAGACAACCGTGTTCTCCCACTAAAATACGGATTAACGTAATCTCTCAATATATATTCATTGAGACACATCTCTCAGTATATATGCACTGGGAGACAAATATCTTTCATTACATATACAATGATCGATTAAACAAGACTCCTTAATGTGCGTGTAAGGTGTATACCACTAGTTAGGGATACTCTATTCCCGTAATCAGGTATAAACTCTCAGTATGTATGTATAGTGTTGCATCTCAGTGTGTATGTATAGTCTTGTTTCTCAGTGTGTATGTATAGTCTTGCTTCTCAGTGTGTATGTATAGTCTTGCTTCTCAGTGTGTATGTATAGTCTTGCCTCTCAGTGTGTATGTATAGTCTTGCTTCTCAGTGTGTATGTATAGTCTTGCTTCTCAGTGTGTATGTATAGTCTTGCTTCTCAGTGTGTATGTATAGTCTTGCATCTCAGTGTGTATGTATAGTCTTGCATCTCAGTGTGTATGTATAGTCTTGCTTCTCAGTGTGTATGTATAGTCTTGCCACTCAGTGTGTATGTATAGTCTTGCTTCTCAGTGTGTATGTATAGTCTTGCCACTCAGTGTGTATGTATAGTCTTGCCACTCAGTGTGTATGTATAGTCTTGCTTCTCAGTGTGTATGTATAGTCTTGCTTCTCAGTGTGTATGTATAGTCTTGCTTCTCAGTGTGTATGTATAGTCTTGCTTCTCAGTGTGTATGTATAGTCTTGCTTCTCAGTGTGTATGTATAGTCTTGTTTCTCAGTGTGTATGTATAGTCTTGCTTCTCAGTGTGTATGTATAGTCTTGCTTCTCAGTGTGTATGTATAGTCTTGCCTCTCAGTGTGTATGTATAGTCTTGCTTCTCAGTGTGTATGTATAGTCTTGCTTCTCAGTGTGTATGTATAGTCTTGCTTCTCAGTGTGTATGTATAGTCTTGCTTCTCAGTGTGTATGTATAGTCTTGCTTCTCAGTGTGTATGTATAGTCTTGCTTCTCAGTGTGTATGTATAGTCTTGTTTCTCAGTGTGTATGTATAGTCTTGCATCTCAGTGTGTATGTATAGTCTTGCTTCTCAGTGTGTATGTATAGTCTTGCTTCTCAGTGTGTATGTATAGTCTTGCCACTCAGTGTGTATGTATAGTCTTGCCACTCAGTGTGTATGTATAGTCTTGCCACTCAGTGTGTATGTATAGTCTTGCCACTCAGTGTGATGCTCTCAGCTGTCAGTTGTTCATTACATTCTTCTGGAACATTTTCAAGGAATGAGGAAGGAAATCAAGTAATAAGTAACTTTTATACATGAACGACGCACCTTACACATGAACGACGCACCTTACACATGAACGACGCACCTTACACATGAACGACGCACCTTACACATGAACGACGCACCTTACACATGAACGACGAACCTTACACATGAACGACGCTGTGATGTAGTTCAGCTGGGCTTGTGAGGTCTCTGGGGAGACCTAATTTAACCAATTATATGGTCACACCTTGCCTTGGCAAACGTCTGTAGCCACGCCCACGTCTGAGGTCTTTTGTTCTTGACGGCGTCAGACCTAGGCGTCAGGTCGTACACGTGGTTGTGGAGGGTGCTTGGACCACCATAAAAGCCCAAGGAAGAGCATGATCAGGAGATTCGAGCGGAGCTGCTGCTGGGGTGCAGAGCTCCTGAGCAGAGACTTCGAGCGGAGCTGCTGCTGGGGTGCAGGGCTCGGGAGGAGGCTGCTGAAGTCTCTGGAGGAGACTGTTGGAGGCATTGGGCAGAGTACTGGCTTGGCGCAGTACTCGTGCTGTGTAGGTCTTGGGACCTGTGGCTTAGTTCCTGTGATGAACTGCCCCCTGAACTATATTGTAAGTTACATTTATTTTGGTCAAGTTGATTGTGTTCCCTGTCTCACTGCTTATACATACCATCCCATTTATCTAAACCACAATAATGTTCTGTTCCTAAATATATTATTGTACAAGGACTTAATAATAAACTGTGTTTGAGTAGAATAATGTTCTCCTGTTCCCAAATATATTATTGTACAAGGACTCAATAATAAACTGTGTTTGAGTAGAATAGTAATATTCACTGTCCCCGTTTTTTGCTCATTTCTCCATTTATTTATGTTTAGTTAAAGTAGTGAGAGGGTGAGTAGTGTAGAGTGGTGGATAGAGTAATGAGAGGTGAAGTTGTAGTCACCAGTGACCTAACATTACCTACCAACCTCCACACTCGTCCCTCCTACCGGTCACCTCTCCTGTCACATTACCTACCTACCGCTGGCCGCTAATCACTCTACTCAGACTCTCCTGCCTACTCCCTCCGATTACTCCCATATTCCCCACTTATATCCGATACATTCTAATACCCCCCTACATGACATGGTGTCTAAGCGGTGGTGGTTCTTATTATTTTTATAGTAGGAACCAGTCCCATGTGTCTTATTTTTGACTGCTCGGTTATACTCGTTATGCTACCATTTGCTACCACTTTTTTTTTTCTTGTGTGTGTAAAATCTAAAGTGAATATCTGTATGATTTTATAATCCTAGTGACCTTAACTGTCCTTTTTTGACGGTGGGTCTAAATAATTGTTTGGGTGTAATATTACATTTGGTGGAGTTGGTTGTTGGTTTGAGATAAATGGTGGAGAATATCAGTATTTGGGTGAGACTTTTGGGGGAAGCAATTACTGGCCGAAATTGAATATTTACAGAGGAATGAGAAGTCACCCAGCCCGACTTGGAAGACTTACCCACAACTGTCACCCATTGAAGAGTTGCCTATGATTGCTGTCCACCTGATGTGCCCAGTCACCCAGATGATATGCCCAGTCACCCAGCAGATGTGCCCCAGTAGATGTATTGCTGCCCTGGTCTGTCATCCAGTGTAGTGGGTGTCTGTCTGCGTCACCCAGCCTCTGTGACCATCACCCACGGACCGCCAGTTACCCGCAGTTACCAGGGATGGGTGACCGCACCTGCTGTTGATGACCTGAAGTGACCTCACCTCACCCCGAGCAACTGACCATTGCCTGCTACTGCTGATGTCGGCTGCTGTGATGCTGCCTGCTATGCTGTGGCCGTGCTGTGATGCTGTCTGCTATGCTGTGGCCGTGCTGTGATGCTGTCTGCTATGCTGTGGCCGTGCTGTGTGCTGCTGTGATGCGGCCGTGCTGTGATGTTGAGATGCTGCGGTCGTGCGGTGATGTTGAGATGCTGCGGCCGTGCTGTGATGCTGGGACCGTGCTGCGATGCTGTGGCCGTGCTGTGTGCTGCTGTGATACGGCCGTGCTGTGATGCTGCGATGCTGCTTAGCTCAAGAGGAGGAGATGGCGGTGATGCTGCAGTGGTGTGTGAGGGATTCTGGCTGATGTGCCAGGACAGGAGAATCTACTATGAAGGAGCTGCCATCCTCGGAGATGTGGAAGGACGTGAGCCGCGGAGATGGACTCCAGCTGCTGGGACCAGCCTGCTATCAAGGGCGGTATGGAGATGTGTCCTGCCTTGCTGGTCGACCTGTGCGACAGGTATGCAGGGATGCCCTGCCAGCCATGAGAGACAATTAAGAGTGTGAGATGTCCCCAGCCTACTTTGACTTGCCAGAAGTGTTAGTGTTACCTGTGTGAAATAAGGTGACCTTGAATACGGTCCAGTGTTTATTGCCACCTTGTTTTATGAGGCCAGTGAATCCTAGTAGTGGCATAGGATAATGGAGGGTCTTAGCTGCGATGCCTGCCCTGTCTCGATTTTCAGATGTTGTAGTGTGCATGTGAAGTGTGCCGAAAATGCGACCTTGGTGGTCGTGAAGTGGTCCAGTTGCAGTTACTTGAAAGAATGCAACCCGTTGGAGCAGTTTTCCACGCCATAGAAGCCTAGAGAGGTTTGGTCAAATGGTTAACGTGCGAGGGTGACTAGCATTGGCTAGTGCATTTCTAGTAGAAGTAGGGAAGGCACTGGAGCCCGATATTTAGGTTTAAGGAGAAATGACGGGTAAGGAGGCTTTGCACCAGAGAGCAACTATTATGCTGGCCAACTGCGAGGTGTACTGATTATGCTGCCTTGTGGTAGTTGAGGAGGTTGAGGGAAATATATGTACTTGAATAATTGTATTATGTATAATTTTGTCTTTGTATTGTAATAGAATTAAGGGGTTAGGATTAAAATAGTCTAATAACTAGGACAAATTGTCCTAGTTCTCAGATATTTTAAATTGGGGGAGAAAGGGGGATGTGATGTAGTTCAGCTGGGCTTGTGAGGTCTCTGGGGAGACCTAATTTAACCAATTATATGGTCACACCTTGCCATGGCAAACGTCTGTAGCCACGCCCACGTCTGAGGTCTTTTGTTCTTGACGGCGTCAGACCTAGGCGTCAGGTCGCAACACGTGGTTGTGGAGGGTGCTTGGACCACCATAAAAGCCCAAGGAAGAGCATGATCAGGAGATTCGAGCGGAGCTGCTGCTGGGGTGCAGAGCTCCTGAGCAGAGACTTCGAGCGGAGCTGCTGCTGGGGTGCAGGGCTCGGGAGAAGGCTGCTGAAGTCTCTGGAGGAGACTGTTGGAGGCATTGGGCAGAGTACTGGCTTGGCGCAGTACTCGTGCTGTGTAGGTCTTGGGACCTGTGGCTTAGTTCCTGTGATGAACTGCCCTTTGAACCATATTGTAAGTTACATTCATTTTGGTCAAGTTGATTGTGTTCCCTGTCTCACTGCTTATACATACCATCCCATTTATCTAAACAACAATAATGTTCTCCTGTTCCCAAATATATTATTGTACAAGGACTCAATAATAAACTGTGTTTGAGTAGAATAGTAATATTCACTGTCCCCGTTATTTGCTCATTTCTACATTTATTTATGTTTAGTTAAAGTAGTGAGAGGGTGAGTAGTGTAGAGTGGTGGATACAGTAATGAGAGGTGAAGTTGTAGTCACCAGTGACCTAACATTACCTACCAACCTCCACACTCGTCCCTCCTACCGCTCACCTCTCCTGTCACATTACCTACCTACCGCTGGCCGCTAATCACTCTACTCAGACTCTCCTGCCTACTCCCTCCGATTACTCCCATATTCCCCACTTATATCCGATACATTCTAATACCCCCCTACATGATAACGCACCTTACACATAAGCGACGAACCTTACACATGAACGACGAACCTTACACATGAACGACGCACCTTACACATGAACGACGAACCTTACACATGAACGACGCACCTTACACATGAACGACGCACCTTACACATGAACGACGAACCTTACACATGAACGACGCACCTTACACATGAACGACGAACCTTACACATGAACGACGAACCTTACACATGAACGACGCACCTTACACATGAACGACGCACCTTACATATGAACGACGCACCTTACATATGAACGACGCACCTTACACATGAACGACGCACCTTACACATGAACGACGAACCTTACACATGAACGACGAACCTTACACATGAACGACGCACCTTACACATGAACGACGAACTTTACACATGAACGACGCACCTTACATATGAACGACGCACCTTACACATGAACGACGCACCTTACACATGAACGACGAACCTTACACATGAACGACGAACCTTACACATGAACGACGCACCTTACACATGAACGACGAACCTTACACATGAACGACGCACCTTACACACGAACGACGAACCTTACACATGAACGACGCACCTTACACATGAACGACGAACCTTACACATGAACGACGCACCTTACACATGAACGACGCACCTTACACATGAACGACGCACCTTACACATGAACGACGAACCTTACACATGAACGACGCACCTTACACATGAACGACGCACCTTACACATGAACGACGCACCTTACACATGAACGACGAACCTTACACATGAACGACGCACCTTACACATGAACGACGAACCTTACACATGAACGACGAACCTTACACATGAACGACGCACCTTACACATGAACGACGCACCTTACATATGAACGACGCACCTTACATATGAACGACGAACCTTACACATGAACGACGCACCTTACACATGAACGACGAACCTTACACATGAACGACGAACCTTACACATGAACGACGCACCTTACACATGAACGACGAACCTTACACATGAACGACGCACCTTACACATGATGAACGACGCACCTTACACATGAACGACGCACCTTACACATGAACGACGCACCTTACACATGAACGACGAACCTTACACATGAACGACGCACCTTACCTTACACATGAACGACGCACCTTACACATGAACGACGCACCTTACACATGAACGACGAACCTTACACATGAACGACGAACCTTACACATGAACGACGCACCTTACACATGAACGACGCACCTTACCTGAACGACGAACCTTACACATGAACGACGAACCTTACACATGAACGACGCACCTTACACATGAACGACGCACCTTACACATGAACGACGAACCTTACACATAAACGACGACGACCTTACACATGAACGACGAACCTTACACATGAACGACGCACCTTACACATGAACTACGAACCTTACACATACACATGAACGACGCACCTTACACATGAACGACGCACCTTACACATGAACGACGAACCTTACACATGAACGACGCACCTTACACATGAACGACGCACCTTACACATGAACGACGAACCTTACACATGAACGACGAACCTTACACATGAACGACGAACCTTACACATGAACGACGAACCTTACACATGAACGACGCACCTTACACATGAACGACGAACCTTACACATGAACGACGAACCTTACACATGAACGACGAACCTTACACATGAACGACGCACCTTACACATGAACAACGAACCTTACACATGAACGACGAACCTTACACATGAACGACGAACCTTACACATGAACGACGCACCTTACATAAGAACGACGCAACTTACACATGAACGACGCACCTTGCACATGAACGACGCACCTTACACATGAACGACGCACCTTACACATGAACGACGCACCTTACACATGAACGACGCACCTTATACATGAACGACGCACCTTACACTTAAACGACGCACATTACACATGAACGACGCACCTTACACATGAACGACGCACCTTACACATGAACGACGCACCTTACACATGAACGACGCACCTTATACATGAACGACGCACCTTACATAAGAACGACGCAACTTACACATGAACGACGCACCTTAAATAAGAACGACGCAACTTACACATGAACGACGCACCTTGCACATGAACGACGCACCTTACACATGAACGACGCACCTTACACATGAACGACATTACACATGAACGACACACCTTACACATAAACGACGCACATGAACGACGACGCACCTTACACATGAACGACGCACCTTACACATATGAACGACACACCTTACACATAAACGACATTACACATGAACGACGCACCTTGCACATGAACGACGCACCTTACACATGAACGACGCACCTTACATATGAACGACGCACCTTACATAAGAACGACGCACCTTACACATGAACGACGCAACATATGAACGACGCACCTTACACGACGCACCTTACACATGAACGACGCACCTTACCTTACACATGAACGACGCACCTTACACATGAACGACGCACCTTACACATGAACGACGCACCTTACCTTGAACGACGCACCTTACACATGAACGACGAACCTTACACATGAACGACGCACCTTACACATGAACGACGCACCTTACACATGAACGACGAACCTTACACATGAACGACGAACCTTACACATGAACGACGCACCTTACCTTACACATGAACGACGCAACCTTACACATGAACGACGCACCTTACACATGAACGACGAACCTTACACATGAACGACGCACCTTACACATGAACGACGCACCTTACACATGAACGACGAACCTTACACATGAACGACGCACCTTACACATGAACGACGCACCTTACACATGAACGACGCACCTTACACATGAACGACTTACACATGAACGACGACCTTACACATGAACGACGAACCTTACACATGAACGAACCTTACACATGAACGACGCACCTTACACATGAACACGACGAACCTTACACATGAACGACGCACCTTACACATGAACGACGCACCTTACACATGAACGACGCACCTTACACATGAACGACGCACCTTACACATGAACGACGCACCTTACACATGAACGACGCACCTTACACATGAACGACGCACCTTACACATGAACGACGCACCTTACACATGAACGACGCACCTTAGACATGAACGACGCACCTTACGACGCACCTTACACATGAACGACGCACCTTACACATGAACGACGCACCTTACACATGAACGACGAACCTTACACATGAACGACGCACCTTACACATGAACGAACGACGCACCACATGAACGACGCACCTTACACATGAAGACGCACGACGACGCAACACATTACATGAACGATGAACATAACGAACGACGCAACTTACACATGAACGACGCACCTTAAATAAGAACGACGCAACTTACACATGAACGACGCACCTTGCACATGAACGACGCACCTTACACATGAACGACGCACCTTACACATGAACGACGCACCTTACACATGAACGACGCACCTTACACATAAACGACGCACATTACACATGAACGACACACCTTACACATAAACGACGCACCTTACACATGAACGACGCACCTTACACATAAACGACGCACATTACACATGAACGACACACCTTACACATAAACGACGCACCTTACACATGAACGACACACCTTACACATAAACGACGCACCTTACACATGAACGACACACCTTACACATAAACGACGCACCTTACACATGAACGACGCACCTTACACATGAACGACGCACCTTACACATGAACGACGCACCTTACATATGAACGACGCACCTTACATAAGAACGACGCACCTTACACATGAACGACGCACCTTACATATGAACGACGCACCTTACATAAGAACGACGCAACTTACACATGAACGACGCACCTTACACATGAACGACGCACCTTACACATGAACGACGCACCTTACATATGAACGACGCACCTTACATAAGAACGACGCAACTTACACATGAACGACGCACCTTGCACATGAACGACGCACCTTGCACATGAACGACGCACCTTACATAAGAACGACGCAACTTACACATGAACGACGCACCTTGCACATGAACGACGCACCTTACACATGAACGACGCACCTTACATATGAACGACGCACCTTGCACATGAACGACGCAACTTACACATGAACGACGCACCTTGCACATGAACGACGCACCTTACACATGAACGACGCACCTTACATATGAAAGACGCACCTTACACATGAACGACGCACCTTACACATGAACGACGCACCTTATACATGAACGACGCACCTTACACATGAACGACGCACCTTACATAAGAACGACGCAACTTACACATGAACGACGCACCTTGCACATGAACGACGCACCTTACACATGAACGACGCACCTTACACAGGAACGACGCACCTTACATATGAACGACGCACCTTACACATGAACGACGCACCTTACATATGAACGACGCACCTTACATATGAACGACGCACCTTACACATGAACGACGCACCTTACATATGAACGACGCACCTTACACATGAACGACGCACCTTACATATGAACGACGCACCTTACACATGAACGACGCACCTTACACATGAACGACGCACCTTACATATGAACGACGCACCTTACACATGAACGACGCACCTTACACATGAACGACGCACCTTACACATGAACGACGCACCTTACATATGAACGACGCACCTTACACATGAACGACGCACCTTACACATGAACGACGCACCTTACATATGAACGACGCACCTTACACATGAACGACGCACCTTACATATGAACGACGTACCTTACATATGAACGACGCACCTTACACATGAACGACGCACCTTACATATGAACGACGCACCTTACATAAGAACGACGCAACTTACACATGAACGACGCACCTTGCACATGAACGACGCACCTTACACATGAACGACGCACCTTACACATGAACGACGCACCTTACATATGAACGACGCAACTTACACATGAACGACGCACCTTACATATGAACGACGCACCTTACACATGAACGACGCACCTTACATATGAACGACGCACCTTACATATGAACGACGCACCTTACACATGAACGACGCACCTTACACATGAACGACGCACCTTACATATGAACGACGCACCTTACACATGAGCGACGCACCTTACATATGAACGACGCACCTTACACATGAACGACGCACCTTACACATGAACGACGCACCTTACATATGAACGACGCACCTTACACATGAACGACGCACCTTACACATGAACGACGCACCTTACACATGAACGACGCACCTTACACATGAACGACGCACCTTACATATGAACGACGCACCTTACACATGAACGACGCACCTTACATATGAACGACGCACCTTACATATGAACGACGCACCTTACACATGAACGACGCACCTTACATATGAACGACGCACCTTACATATGAACGACGCAACTTACACATGAACGACGCACCTTACACATGAACGACGCACCTTACACATGAACGACGCACCTTACACATGAACGACGCACCTTACATATGAACGACGCACCTTACACATGAACGACGCACCTTACATATGAACGACGCACCTTACACATGAACGACGCACCTTACACATGAACGACGCACCTTACATATGAACGACGCACCTTACACATGAACGACGCACCTTACACATGAACGACGCACCTTACACATGAACGACGCACCTTACACATGAACGACGCACCTTACACATGAACGACGCACCTTACACATGAACGACGCACCTTACACATGAACGACGCACCTTACACATGAACGACGCACCTTACACATGAACGACGCACCTTACACATGAACGACGCACCTTACATATGAACGACGCACCTTACATATGAACGACGCACCTTACACATGAACGACGCACCTTACATATGAACGACGCACCTTACATAAGAACGACGCACCTTACATATGAACGACGAACCTTACATATGAACGACGCACCTTACACATGAACGACGCACCTTACATATGAACGACGCACCTTACACATGAACGACGCACCTTACATATGAACGACGCACCTTACACATGAACGACGCACCTTACACATGAACGACGCACCTTACATATGAACGACGCACCTTACACATGAACGACGCACCTTACACATGAACGACGCACCTTACATATGAACGACGCACCTTACACATGAACGACGCACCTTACATATGAACGACGCACCTTACATATGAACGACGCACCTTACACATGAACGACGCACCTTACATATGAACGACGCACCTTACATAAGAACGACGCAACTTACAAATGAACGACGCACCTTGCACATGAACGACGCACCTTACACATGAACGACGCACCTTACACATGAACGACGCACCTTACATATGAACGACGCACCTTACATATGAACGACGCACCTTACACATGAACGACGCACCTTACACATGAACGACGCACCTTACACATGAACGACGCACCTTACATATGAACGACGCACCTTACACATGAACGACGCACCTTACACATGAACGACGCACCTTACACATGAACGACGCACCTTACATATGAACGACGCAACTTACACATGAACGACGCACCTTACATATGAACGACGCACCTTACACATGAACGACGCACCTTACATATGAACGACGCACCTTACATATGAACGACGCACCTTACACATGAACGACGCACCTTACACATGAACGACGCACCTTACACATGAACGACGCACCTTACATATGAACGACGCACCTTACATAAGAACGACGCAACTTACACATGAACGACGCACCTTACACATGAACGACGCACCTTACATATGAACGACGCACCTTACATAAGAACGACGCACCTTACATAAGAACGACGCAACTTACACATGAACGACGCACCTTACATATGAACGACGCACCTTACATATGAACGACGCACCTTACATAAGAACGACGCACCTTACATAAGAACGACGCAACTTACACATGAACGACGCACCTTACACATGAACGACGCACCTTACATATGAACGACGCACCTTACATAAGAACGACGCACCTTACATAAGAACGACGCAACTTACACATGAACGACGCACCTTACACATGAACGACGCACCTTACATATGAACGACGCACCTTACATAAGAACGACGCACCTTACATAAGAACGACGCAACTTACACATGAACGACGCACCTTACACATGAACGACGCACCTTACACATGAACGACGCACCTTACACATGAACGACGCACCTTACACATGAACGACGCACCTTACACATGAACGACGCACCTTACACATGAACGACGCACCTTACATATGAACGACGCACCTTACACATGAACGACGCACCTTACATATGAACGACGCACCTTACATATGAACGACGCACCTTACACATGAACGACGCACCTTACATATGAACGACGCACCTTACATAAGAACGACGCAACTTACACATGAACGACGCACCTTGCACATGAACGACGCACCTTACACATGAACGACGCACCTTACACATGAACGACGCACCTTACACATGAACGACGCAACTTACACATGAACGACGCACCTTACATATGAACGACGCACCTTACACATGAACGACGCACCTTACATATGAACGACGCACCTTACATATGAACGACGCACCTTACACATGAACGACGCACCTTACACATGAACGACGCACCTTACATATGAACGACGCACCTTACACATGAACGACGCACCTTACATATGAACGACGCACCTTACACATGAACGACGCACCTTATACATGAACGACGCACCTTACATATGAACGACGCACCTTACACATGAACGACGCACCTTACACATGAACGACGCACCTTACACATGAACGACGCACCTTACACATGAACGACGCACCTTACACATGAACGACGCACCTTACACATGAACGACGCACCTTACACATGAACGACGCACCTTACATATGAACGACGCACCTTACACATGAACGACGCACCTTACACATGAACGACGCACCTTACATATGAACGACGCACCTTACACATGAACGACGCACCTTACACATGAACGACGCACCTTACATATGAACGACGCACCTTACACATGAACGACGCACCTTACATATGAACGACGCACCTTACATATGAACGACGCACCTTACACATGAACGACGCACCTTACATATGAACGACGCACCTTACATAAGAACGACGCAACTTACACATGAACGACGCACCTTGCACATGAACGACGCACCTTACACATGAAGGACGCACCTTACACATGAACGACGCACCTTACATATGAACGACGCAACTTACACATGAACGACGCACCTTACATATGAACGACGCACCTTACACATGAACGACGCACCTTACATATGAACGACGCACCTTACATATGAACGACGCACCTTACACATGAACGACGCACCTTACACATGAACGACGCACCTTACACATGAACGACGCACCTTACATATGAACGACGCACCTTACACATGAACGACGCACCTTACACATGAACGACGCACCTTACACATGAACGACGCACCTTACATATGAACGACGCAACTTACACATGAACGACGCACCTTACATATGAACGACGCACCTTACACATGAACGACGCACCTTACATATGAACGACGCACCTTACATATGAACGACGCACCTTACACATGAACGACGCACCTTACACATGAACGACGCACCTTACATATGAACGACGCACCTTACATAAGAACGACGCAACTTACACATGAACGACGCACCTTACACATGATCGACGCACCTTACATATGAACGACGCACCTTACATAAGAACGACGCAACTTACACATGAACGACGCACCTTACACATGAACGACGCACCTTACATATGAACGACGCACCTTACATAAGAACGACGCACCTTACATAAGAACGACGCAACTTACACATGAACGACGCACCTTACACATGAACGACGCACATTACACATCAACATGAGGGTAATTAAAGCTTCAACATGAGGGTAATTAAAGCTTCAACATGAGGGTAATTAAAGCTTCAACATGAGGGTAATTAAAGCTTCAACATGAGGGTAATTAAAGCTTCAACATGAGGGTAATTAAAGCTTCAACATGAGGGTAATTAAGGCTATAACATGAGGGTAATTAAGACTATAACATGAGGGTAATTAAAGCTTCAACATGAGGGTCATTAAAGCTTCAACATGAGGGTAATTAAGGCTATAACATGAGGGTAATTAAGGCTATAACATGAGGGTAATTAAGGCTATAACATGAGGGTAATTAAGACTATAACATGAGGGTAATTAAGGCTATAACATGAGGGTAATTAAGACTATAACATGAGGGTAATTAAGGCTACAACATGAGGGTAATTAAGGCTACAACATGAGGGAAATTAAAACTACAACATGAGGGTAATTAAAACTACAACATGAGGGTAATTAAAACTACAACATGAGGGTAATTAAGGCTACAACATGAGGGTAATTAAGGCTATAACATGAGGGTAATTAAGACTATAACATGAGGGTAATTAAGGCTACAACATGAGGGTAATTAAGGCTACAACATGAGGGTAATTAAGGCTATAACATGAGGGTAATTAAGGCTACAACATGAGGGTAATTAAGGCTACAACATGAGGGTAATTAAGGCTATAACATGAGGGTAATTAAGGCTATAACATGAGGGTAATTAAGGCTACAACATGAGGGTAATTAAGGCTATAACATGAGGGTAATTAAGGCTACAACATGAGGGTAATTAAGGCTACAACATGAGGGTAATTAAGGCTATAACATGAGGGTAATTAAGACTATAACATGAGTTTAATTAAGGCTACAACATGAGGGTAATTAAAGCTTCAACATGAGGGTAATTAAAGCTACAACACGAGGGTAATTAAGGCTACAACATGAGGGTAATTAAGACTATAACATGAGTTTAATTAAGGCTACAACATGAGGGTAATTAAAGCTACAACATGAGGGTAATTAATGCTTCAACATGAGGGTAATTAAGGCTACAACATGAGGGTAATTAAGGCTACAACATGAATGTAATTAAGGCTACAACATGAGGGTAATTAAAACTTGAACATGAGGGTAATTAAGGCTACAACATGAGGGAAATTAAAGCTTCAACACGAGGGTAATTAAGGCTACAACACGAGGGCTATTAACGCTACAACACAAGGGTAATTAAAGCTACAACACTAGGGCCATTAACGCTACAACATGAGGGTAATTAAGGCTCCAACATGAGTTTAATTAAGGCTACAATATGAGGGTGATTAAGGCTTCAACATGAGGGTGATTAAGGCTTCAACATGAGGGTGATTAAAGCTACAACATGAGGGTAATTAAGGCTTCAACATGAGGGTAATTAAGGCTACAATATGAGGGTGATTAAGGCTTCAACATGAGGGTGATTAAAGCTACAACACGAGGGTCATTAAGGCTGCAACATGAGGGTAATTAAGGCTCCAACATGAGGGTAATTAAGGCTACAATACGAGGGTAATTAAGGCTACAACATGAGGGTAATTAAGGCTGCAACATGAGGGTAATTAAGGCTACAACATGAGGGTAATTAAGGCTACAACATGAGGGTAATTAAGGCTACAACATGAGGGTAATTAAGGCTACAACATGAGGGTAATTAAGGCTACAACATGAGGGTAATTAAGGCTACAACATGAGGGTGATTAAGGCTACAACATGAGGGTGATTAAGGCTACAATACGAAGATAATTAAGGCTACAACACGAAGGTCATTAAGGCTACAACGCGAGGGTAATTAAGGTTACAACACGAGGGTCATTAAGGCTACAACATGAGGGTCATTAAGGCTGCAACACGAGGGTCATTAAGGATACAACATAATGGTCATTAAGGCTACAACACGAGGGTCATTAAGGCTACAACACGAGGGTAATTATGCCTACAACACGTGGGTCATTAAGGCTACAACACGAGGGTCATTAAGGCTACAACACGAGGGTCATTAAAGCTACAACACGAGGGTCATAAAGGCTACAACACGAGAGTCATTAAGGCTTCAACACGAGGGTCATTAAGGCTACAACATAATGGTCATTAAGGCTACAACACGAGGGTCATTAAGGCTTCAACACGAGGGTCATTAAGGCTTCAACACGAGGGTCATTAAGGCTACAACATAATGGTCATTAAGGCTGCAACACGAGGGTCATTACGTTTACAACACGATTGCCATTAACGCTACAACACAAGGGTAATTAAAGCTACAACACGAGGGTTATTAAGGCTACAACAAAAGGGTCATTAAAACTACAAGTCACCTGTACAGTGTTTACAACCAGTCAAGAATGTTTTACTGCTCCTTAAATATCGATTAAACTCTCAATACACACGTCTTGATGTTTATAGTCACTTGCTGTGTGCTTCAACTGTGTTTTGAGGTATAACTTATTTCTTGTGGCATATATACCACACACACACACACACACACACACACACACACACACACACACACACACACACACACACACACACACACACACACACACACAAAGTCAGGCGCAGACAAGGGGATGGTAAGCAACAACGGAGACATGCCGTACACGAAGGCCCTATCAGACCCACGTGGGGCCAGGGAAAAGACGATGAGCACACTAAGATCAAGCGACAGGTCCGAAGACAATGAAGGTTTGTTATATGCAGAGATTCTAACAGCCAACTGCAGTAGCAAGGGACAGCTGGTCAGGAAAGACAGTTCACTGAGAATAGAAGTTTCAGATATGACAGGGACTGAAGGCAAGAACATGTCAATGGAAGGAAATAAAATGCCTCAGAGGAAGCAGATGGAGACTCAGTGGGAGGAGGAAAGGGCGAGGTCAGTTTTTGTGTACGGGCTCCAAGAAGCCAAGGGGGCCAACTTTGAAGAAATAAAACAGGAGGAGAAAAAAATGATTGAAGGCATCATGAAAACAATAGGGGAGGGCAATATGACCCAGGTGACAAATTTTCAGAGAATTGGGTGGTTTGCGAGTGGAAGGATACGGCCTGTCAGAGTAACTTTCAAGGAAGAATCAGTTCGAACCAGGATTCTGCAAGAGAAAGCAAGACTGAGGGACAAAGAGGGGTACCAGAGAGTATACCTCGACCGCGACAGAACACAAGAAGAAAGGACTACACTGAAAGAGAGGGTACAGAGACGCAAGGAGGAACGAGAAGCAATGAAAATGAGCAGGACCCAGACACAGGAGGAAGGGCAAACACACCCCACAGAATCTCCCACCAAAAGACTCCACCCGCGACATTCCCAACGCAACTGAGCAACCTATACTACAACCCACTCACTGTTCCCTCTGCCACCAACCCCCATATCTCAAACCTCACCCCAACAGCTGTCCCTTATGGGCATTCTGACCCCACCCCCATCAACACAAACCCCACCTACACCACAGCCCCATATAGGCCCCCACCAAGGCTCTCGCTCCCCCAACCCCAATATACTTACATGACCACAATGATAGAAAAGAAACTAAAGGTTTGGTACACAAACGCGGATGGAATAACGAATAAACATGAGGAGTGGAATGAAAGAATCAGTGAAAAATCCCCAGACATCATAGCAGTCACAGAAACAAAACTCGCTGAGACAATAACAGACACAATCTTCCCAACAGGATATCAGATCCTGAGGAAAGATAGAAGGAGTAGAGGGGGAGGAGGGGTTGCACTGCTCATAAAACACCAATGGGGATTTGAGGAAATGGAAGGCATGGACTTGATTGGAGAAAGAGACTACATTGTAGGTACAATTCAGTCCGGAGAACATAAAGTAGTCATTGGAGTGATGTATAACCCACCACAGAACTGCAGGAGGCCAAGAGAGGAGTACGAAGAAAACAACAGGGTGATGGTGGACACACTGGCTGAGGTGGCAAGAAGAGCTCACTCGAGCAGAGCAAAGTTACTGGTAATGGGCGATTTCAACCACAGGGAGATCGACTGGGAAAACCTGGAGCCACATGGGGGTCCCGAAACATGGAGAGCCAAGATGATGGATGTGGTACTTGAAAACCTCATGCATCAATATGTCAGGGACACAACCAGAGAGAGAGGGGAGGA